>NW_021526846.1:0-206 GCF_001605985.2 Dendrobium catenatum | reverse complement strand
ACGCTCCCAACCATCTGAGGCAAAAAAGTCTCACCTTTAACGTTAGCCCTTTCAGCTGTAGCCCAAAACCAATATTCCCCCACCTGTAACACAAGATAACTCCAAAAACAGCACATACAGTTAACCAAAATCACGTAAGAATGATAAATCTTGCAATCAACAAAAATTATCCCCTCCACCAAAAGGAGAAATTGAAAAACCTGGCA
>NW_021526845.1:0-204 GCF_001605985.2 Dendrobium catenatum | reverse complement strand
AGAATCAAAACCAATTAAAATGAGGATCCCATGTGCGTGTCAGAAGTTCACTTTACCCCTTTTTTTATTTTTTTTTTAGAAGAGAGAGAGTGGATTCACGTGAGGTTATTTAGGTATCACCTTTGTGTATGCAGCCAACTCCCCTCAAGAAAGAACCCCTTTATGGCAACACCTCACGAATTTAGCTGACTCCATCTCTTCCCC
>NW_021526844.1:0-234 GCF_001605985.2 Dendrobium catenatum | reverse complement strand
TGAAGATTTGAAGATTGAGAGTATCCCACTCAAAATAACTTGCGTCATTATTAGTCTTGAAATCCGGGTTGTTGTCAGTGGTGCCCGGCCACTTTACTTTCTGCAAAACTCTGGTTTGTAATAAGCAAGGCAATTCTGCCTATGGACATTTATTAATTAATTTATATTTGATGTGATGATCTGATTGCCTTTAGAACTACTTACTTTTACTAGTTTTTTGGCGATTGTATGCCA
>NW_021526843.1:0-370 GCF_001605985.2 Dendrobium catenatum | reverse complement strand
ACCATCATTACACTTTCCTCAGACATCTACTCGATGCCTCGGACATCTACTCGATGCCGAACTTCTGCCCGTCGCCGGATTTCTACCCAACACCGGGCTTCTACTCTTGAACAATATTTCTTTCGACCTTCTCCAACAGACAATAGTTTTTCTGACCTCCGTCGCAAGTCGACTACAATCCTTTCGACCTCCGTCGCTCGCTGACTACGGTCATTCGGACCTTCGTCGCTAGACAATATTCTTTCTGACCTCCATCAACTACCGATGATGGTCCTTCCAACCAAATGAACACATCAATATTGTTTCTTCCTGTTTCCACCATATAACACACTCTGTATGGTGTATATTTGTTACATCAAGCCAAGGCCTT
>NW_021526842.1:0-240 GCF_001605985.2 Dendrobium catenatum | reverse complement strand
TTCCGTTCAAACCAGTGGCCAAGACAGCCTCCGCCGTTCGTGCACCGCCTACCGTCTGGGATGAAATGAAGGCCAGTGGCTTTGGTATTTATACGATGATGAATGAAGCACAGGCAAGATGTGGTCAGCTTGATCTGGCAGCCACTCTCTTTGCCGACATGGAGATTGGGATTTTGATATCTTCAGTTGGCCTCAATTCAGAAACATATGAGGAGGCCCGTGTAGCAGAGAAGATGTTAG
>NW_021526841.1:0-314 GCF_001605985.2 Dendrobium catenatum | reverse complement strand
AGATTCACTTGGGTTAGATTTCTTTTTCATAAGAGTGGATCGTTTGAGGAATTTAGAAATTTTTTAACTTGGATTTAAAGGAAATTAGAGTGTGAAATCATTTCTATACAAAGTGATTATGGAGGAGAATTTGAAAATGAAATATTTAAAAATTTTTGTAAACAAAAAGGGATTGATCACAATTTTTCTGCACTTAGAATCCCACAACAAAATGGGGTAGTTGAAAGGAAAATCAGAACATTAATAAAAGCCGCCCGAACAATGTTGGCAGAATACTCACTTCCTAGATATTTCTAGGCTGAGGCGGTTAGTAC
>NW_021526840.1:0-234 GCF_001605985.2 Dendrobium catenatum | reverse complement strand
TTTTTTGGAATTTTTTGGGATTTTGGGTGGAGCTATGTGTAATAGTACTTGGAGTATTACTAACATAAACATCTCATTGTTTGATCGAACAATACTTTTGAACATTTGATAATCTTTACAAAACATCCAATAATCCTCATTTATCCCTTCAAACAGAAGCAACTAATATTTTTAATTTCAACATGAGATACTTACAGGGCCACTACCAAAGAAAATCCAGAGTAATATATCACT
>NW_021526839.1:0-2380 GCF_001605985.2 Dendrobium catenatum | reverse complement strand
AATTAAGGATTCCTAACCATAATCTGAGTCCTTGTTTTTCTTTTAATTTTTCATCGGGAAAATTCGCTATGCGTTTTATGATGTGGGGTTGTAATTTGATTCTGTTATTCCCTATAACTGCTCCCAGGAATTCAATTTGCTTTTCTGCTATCTTCATTTTGTTGGCTGATAAGATTAAGCCTTCATGCTCCACGATTTTTAGAAAGGTTTCAAGGTGCTTTTTGTGTTCTGCCTCTGTGTTGCTAAAGATAAGTATATCATCAATATAAACAACAAGAAAATCAGAGCAATTGTCAAAACATTTATCCATTTTTCTTTGGAAGACAACTGGTGCATTCTTTAATCCAAATGACATTACAAACCATTCATATAGTCCTGTGGGACTTATGAATGCTGTCCATTCTATTGAGTCAGGATGCATAGCTACCTGATGGAAACCACTTTTGAGATCGAACTTGGAGTATATCTTGCTATTCCCAATTTTCTTTAGCAAGGTATTTATTTCTGGCAAGGAATATTGATCTTTGTAAGTGTTGTCATTAACTGATCTGTAGTTGAAGACCATTCTTTCCTTTCCTTTGACTTCTTGCCCTGTAGTTGGATCTATAGAAGTACCTGAATTGACAATCATTGCCATAGTTCGGTGTCGACTAGAGCTTGGCCGAATGACCTTTAATTTGAGCAATTTGTCAATAAGACGCTTAAATTGGCTTTGCATTAATGGTGTAACATGCTTTAATGGTTTATCTTGGATAGTAAGATCAGGGTTAATAATATCAAGCTTGCATGTTACCTGGTTCTTCGACCAATGTTGCAGAGGATCATCACCAATAAAGCCACTGTTCTTCAATCGTTGCAGGAGTGATTGGAATTTTGCTAGGAATGGATTGAGATCTACATTCTTGTACACCCATTCTGGTTGCAGAGAGGTATGAATGTCATAGTTGAGTTCTTCTTCTGCAGCTTGTTTCGCTAGAATCTCAAGATCTGGTGTTGTGTATACCGGTGTGATCTCTTTATAAAAAGTGATCATGTTGCCTTCAATGCGAACCCCGCCATTTAAGCTGTGTAAGAAATTGCAGCCCAAAAGCATTTGTATTCCATCTTTAGTGCTCATGTCAAAGCAGTATATTTGGGGGATCCGGAATTTTTTATCACCAATTATCATAGAACCACTTTTGACCTCATGCGTGATTGGTTGATAGAGTTTACACCACTGAATGATGTCTCATAATTTAGCGGTTCCCGTGCAGCTTCTGGTATATCATTAGTATTTGCACAGCATGATGTTGCTCCCGTGTCAACAATAGCTCGGATGTTGAATCCAGGAACATCAGGTATCTCGAAATGGATAATGATGTTGTAAAGGCGGTTTAGTACCTTCTTGGATGGTTTTTCAGCACTTTCTTTAGTAGTTTCAGTCATAATTTTTGCTTCTTGAACGGTTGTCTCTTCTTCATCATCTTCTTCAAGTTTTCTACTGAGATTTCTTGCATCATGTAGTTGCATCTCTTGTCGTGACTGCTCCAATTGTTCGGATAGGAGTTTATCGAGCTGTTCCTTTAGTCGTCGGTTTTCTTCTACAAGATGATCTGAATATTTAATTAATTCATGAATCAACTTTTCCCTTGATTGATATGGTTGGAGTATTAGCTCTTTGGGGATGGTGATGGAGAAGTAAAATAAGGCACACATTGGGCATGCCGTTATTTTACATAGAGGACAATGCATCCTCATTTTGCTATTTGAATTTTTTGCGCAATAAGTGCATTTAGCAAAAGATCCTTGAATGGGTTTGTTAAATTCCCACTCATGAGTGCATGTATCTTGCTCGGGCTTCAGGGTCACTTTGCGTCTCCATCCCAGATCTTCCTTCATCATGAATAAAAATTCATCTGGAGTATTTTCGAGTGCATTTCGAATGTGCACCAATGTATTAGCACCTTCGCCTTCTGAAATACTGCAGATAGTATCAGGTGGTTCTTCATCAAGATCTACTGATAGTATATCGTAATCATCTGGTAGATCAAGATTACTAATTATGGCTGCCCTGTCCATATTTCCTTGTTTGCTCTTGCATTCGCGAGCAAAATGTCCTTCTTCTCCGCAGATATAACATCGACATTTGGTACTTCTAGGCTTGTTTTTATTTTTGATGACTCTAACATGGGAATCATGAGACTTTCCTTTGTAATTTTTGGACTTGCGTAGTCCATACTTCTTTTGATGGTTGTAGTAACCAGGTACAGGGATCTTCTTACAGATAGATAGATCTTTGATTCCTCGTTGAATGGCAGCCTTTTTGCAAAGATCTGCTAAGTATTGGTATGTAAATTTTATGCATGGTAACACCCCAATGGTATTCCCCGGATGGCGTTCT
>NW_021526838.1:0-226 GCF_001605985.2 Dendrobium catenatum | reverse complement strand
ACCAAAACAAGACTTTACTAAGGACCACCTTTGTGATGTATGTTAATTAGAAAAATAAGTGAAGTCCTCTTTTAAGTCCAATAAGTTTCTTAGGACCAATAAACCTTTGGAAATTCTTCATATGGATCTTTTTGGACTAGTAGGAACTGTAAGTCTAGGAGGGAAGGTATATGGATTTGTTATAGTGGACGATTTCTCAAGATTCACATGGGTTAGATTTCTTTTT
>NW_021526837.1:0-268 GCF_001605985.2 Dendrobium catenatum | reverse complement strand
TATAGTCACTAAAGGTTTAGTATAATACTTGGAGTGGATAACTACGGGGAGTGGACATAGGTCAGGTTGACCGAACCACTATAAATCTCTCATGTGTTTATTTTTTGTTTAATTTTTTTGCACTTTAATTTTTGAATTTATTTTTGTGATAACTGCATGTTAAAAATATCTCATTTTTTGTTATTGTGAAATTAGTTTACTTCTACATCAAGAAATAAAATGAAAATTTTTAGATATTTTAAAACAAAAAGGGATATTTTTGTGTTTA
>NW_021526836.1:0-357 GCF_001605985.2 Dendrobium catenatum | reverse complement strand
TCAGTTCATGGAAAAAGTCAGAGAGCAAATCGTCCAAAAAATTAATTATCGTCCCGAGAAATCGTCCCAGGCCGATTGGATTTTGGTCAGATCGTCCAGGACGATCGTGCGATCGGCCGGGCCTATCAGAAGGTTATTTAATGAAAATCAGCCCATTTTGAAGAGAGAGAGAAAATCATAAAATATCTAAAATCAGTTTGAGGAGAGAGAAAGTCGAGGAGAAACTTGGAAAAGTTGTTTTCGGGCGACGCCGGGCCGTTTTTGTCCGACGAGACAGTTCAAGAAAATGTTGTATGCAAGGTAAGGCACATTCAGCCTTTCTCAATTTTCAGAACGGTGACGTTTGAACGAATTTTC
>NW_021526835.1:0-225 GCF_001605985.2 Dendrobium catenatum | reverse complement strand
GGGCAGAGGAATCACACCCATCAAAAACCACCTTTTTAACCTCCTCAAAGGAAAAAGGTCTGATTAAAGGGTTAATCATATCCTGAGCGATACAACCACCAGAATTGATGGAATAGTTTAAAGCATTGATGGGTAAAGGGGCATTAAATAACTTCTTAAAGTGGTTGATGCAGGCAGAAGCGATGTCCTGAGGAGAGGAATAAGAACCCTGATCATCAGAAATTT
>NW_021526834.1:0-246 GCF_001605985.2 Dendrobium catenatum | reverse complement strand
AACATCTACGACCTAACTAATGCAATCTGGACTTATTCCTTGTCTGACAAAGGAAGCCAGCTAAATCCACCTAATCATATCAAATCCATGCTGTCCAGTCTGTATGAAGAAGGGTGGGTAGTTTAGACACTGAATTTGGGATCGACAAACTAGAGAAATTTCTAAGTGATCTCACACTTATGAGTGGTATAATGCTCCTAAACTAGTGGAATTAAATCTTTATTTTAATTAGTTACTAATGCAATT
>NW_021526833.1:0-252 GCF_001605985.2 Dendrobium catenatum | reverse complement strand
CCACCATCATATTTAATGCAATTTAGAGGGAAAAAAAAGTAAGGAATGTAAGTGAAGTTTTTTTTTATATGTATATTTAGGTTAATTAAAATAAATTTATAAACACGTAACTTATACAAAATGTCGAACTTAAAATCCCTTAATTTATAGTCAAAATTCTCAACCAATAAATCAAGATGAACTGTCATAACTTAAGTACGTTTCATGTATATATATATATATACTATTTTTTTAAGACTTTTGAGTCAATTA
>NW_021526832.1:0-203 GCF_001605985.2 Dendrobium catenatum | reverse complement strand
GGAATTAACCTCAAGGCCAAAAGATCAAAGTGTTGTTGGAACCAAGTGGGTGTTCAAAAATAAAATGAATGACTTAGGAGTAGTCATTAGAAATAAGGCTAGATTAGTTGCTAAGGGGTATAATCAAATTGAAGGAATTGATTTTGAGGAGACCTTTGCCCTGCAGCAAGACTTGAAGCAATTAGGGTTTTACTTGCCTTTGC
>NW_021526831.1:0-545 GCF_001605985.2 Dendrobium catenatum | reverse complement strand
AATGGCATGTGATGAGGCAATGTCCACCATGAGTTCTGGTATTGGCAGACGGACTCGTCCTTAGGACATGCCTTATTCAGATCCCTATAATCGACGTAAATCTGAATTTGACCGTTCTTCTTTCGGACCGGCACGACGCTGGCTACCCAAGAAGGGTATTGTTCCTCCCGAATAAACCCGGCTTCGGCCAATTTCTTAACCTCAGAAACGACTTGTTATTCAATTTCTAAGCGCATGCGTCGAGGAGCTTGTTTGACAGGAATGGCGTCGTGCCGAACTCCAAGTTTATGAACTGCTACCTCAGCAGGTAAACCTGGCATTTCATCGTATGTCCAGGCAAAGCAATCCCTTAACTCAGACAAAAGTTGAATCAAATCTTTGGTTTCACCCTCGCCTAATAGAGCACTTATGAAGATTGGACGAGGGTTGTCATCGATTCCCAAGTTAATTTCTTTTAATTCATCAACTGTCGATTTAATTTCCTCTTATAATTCAGGGGGTGCATCCTGAACTTGAAGGTCATCAGGATCATCTAAAGTCTCCAA
>NW_021526830.1:0-482 GCF_001605985.2 Dendrobium catenatum | reverse complement strand
ACGAGGACTTCAAATCAAATTCAGAATGAGATACTTTATAAAATTTGAAGTTTACTGTAATTAAATTGAAAGGGAGTGATTGTAATTGTGTGAATAAAAACATAGACACGCATAAGGAGATCATTAAAAAAAAAAATTTATACTGATCGTACTGGACGATATCCATTCGTACGGGACGATCAGACAGTTATCTCCTATTGAGCACATGGAATGAATAGGAACTTGCTTCAAAATTTTTCTAAGTCATATTCGTCCGGGACTAAATTAAATCGTCCAAGACGATCGGGTCTCTGAAAATTTTTTGTCCAGACGAATTAAATTATCGTCAATGGCGATTGGTCCTCTGGAAAATTTTTGTCCAGACGAAATTAATAATCGTCCAGGACGATCGGGTCTCTGGAAAATTTTTGTCTAGACAAAATTAAATTATCATCAATGGCGATTGATCCTCTGGAAAATTTTTATCCAGACGAAATAAATAA
>NW_021526829.1:0-242 GCF_001605985.2 Dendrobium catenatum | reverse complement strand
ATTAAACCAATATAAATCTAAGGAATACTTTGAATCTAATATAATCAGGTCCTGGCTACAGCAAGTATAACAAATTTCTACTCAATGAATTCCAGAGGTGATGCTAATAGGATATGCCATTATGTGATGCTAATAATGCATATAGCTCAATATTTAAGGAAAAAAAACTTTTAACATAATTATTTTCTATACTTGTATGCTATGATTTTTTTTACCTTGGTTCATCATAAAAAATGAATTTA
>NW_021526828.1:0-242 GCF_001605985.2 Dendrobium catenatum | reverse complement strand
GTTTCATTTGGGACAGCTTTCGTACTTCTTTCTAAAGTAGCTCTCTAGTACAAAAATGTTTTGCTTTAGAAAGCAATAAGAAAGTTCTCTCAAAGGAAGCCTTAATCTGATCTGATCTATATAACTTGGCTCAACCCACTTCAATGGAATATATATATTTCATCATTACAATGAAAATTATTTAATAACATATCATTGCATCTAAATTATAAATAAAGAAATTTTGTTTTTTAATATAATAG
>NW_021526827.1:0-1312 GCF_001605985.2 Dendrobium catenatum | reverse complement strand
ATACAAGAAATCTATTTTAAAATAGATTTTTTAAATAAAATTTTAATGATGTAATTAATATTTATTTTTAATTAATAATTTTAAATGAATTATATTCTTCATTTATTATTTTATATACTATTGCGAGCTAGAATATACGCGACAATAGAGTTAGAAATTTTTCGTCTTAGTCTTGTACTGATATCCAGTACAAAAACATAATAATAATAAAAAAAGAACACCATAATTTTATGTGGAAACCCTGAAAAAGAAAAAAATCACATGATCATGCCCAATTGAAATGATTCCACTAGTATTTGGTAGGATTAAAAGTGATTAACTCGTCCCCGAGATTGAGAACAATCATATTGTAATAATCGATTATCGGGTTGAAATCCAGTTATAAATGGAGATAAGAAATATGTGTACAAATGGTAGTTGGGCATAAATTTGGCTTCAATTGACGGTTAGGTATAAATCCGATGCCAGTCGGCTATAGGCCAGAAGTCTGAAGTCAGTTGGTGGTCGGGCAGAATTCTGACGTCAATCAGCTGCATGGTGGAAGTCTGACAATGCTCAAGGAGGGCTCTGGTGGCAAGAGAACTCAAGTTTCTCTTCTTGCTTCTCTTTCTTCTCTTCATTCTCTTCACTTTTTGTTTGGGTCCCCTCTCATTAGAAATTCATGGTCGATTTTTATAGTTTTCTTAGAGTGACATGACTAGTAAATAGGAGTAAGATCAATGATAATTTGGAAGTAGTTTGAATGGACGATCGATGCTAATTCCTTTAATCTTGAATAATTAACTCGATATATGAATGTCTTATGATATCAAAAGTTGGCGATTTTGAGTTCTTTGGTTCATCGAATCGAGCCGCTCGATTCGACTATAAGCATGTCACGTTTGGAAATAATTTAGTAGTCCAAATTATGGTTTGAACCTTTCAAATGTGCTTCGGGTCCTTGGTTTTGATCTATTTGAGTTCGGATTGGGTCAAATTTGGTTTCGTTGGGTTCATATTTCCGAGATGTTCAGTTCGACTGTAAGTTTGCTAAAATCAAAGTTCATATGATCTCTAATTTAATTTTTGAAGTTTCAAACTAAATTTTGCGTCAAGATCGTGCCTGATCAAGATAATCTTTTAATGATATATCATGTACAATAAAAATTGATTATTTATTTATTTATAATAAATGATATAATTTAACCTCAACTATTCATAAATGTAAAATACTAATATGAATTTAATATATAATTTATAAGTATAAATCACATATAAATATATAAAATAAATTAATAATAATTTATCTTAAACTGATAAATTGATATGTAAG
>NW_021526826.1:0-554 GCF_001605985.2 Dendrobium catenatum | reverse complement strand
TGAACCTAGTTTGTACACGCTTTCATGAGTATGATCTTCTAGGGTTCCATGTAGCAAAAAAATAAATTTTTTAAGTATGGATCGTACGGTACGAACCCAGTTCATACATTCTTTCATGAGTATGATCTTCTCGGGTTCCAGGTCATGTAAAAATAATTTTTCTAAGTATGGATTATTCTGTATGAACCCAATTCATACATGCCTTCTAGAGTACGAAAATTTGAGGTCCCATTTCATCCTTATGTTTCGTACATATGAATTTGAAAATTTTCTAACTGTTCATCTCAGAGGAACTTAATTCATACCAGATGATGTGATGGGTATGAAATGATTTCATATCAATTCATAACTGGTTCGTATGAAATAGTATTTTATTTATTCATACATATGAAACTCGATCATATTGTACGATCGTGTATGCTCAAAATTGAAAAATTCAATTGTTTGGATGATTTTTTGTGTCTTTTGTATAAAAGGTCCTTTAAGAACCGACGTAAAAAAATCTTTTGCTTCATGATTTTTAAGGGCAATTGAAGGAGAGAGTGTGAGAGTGT
>NW_021526825.1:0-286 GCF_001605985.2 Dendrobium catenatum | reverse complement strand
TCAATATTGAATTTAAAAATCTATTATTGCAATAGATTATAAGGTAGAATTTGATATTGATCGGAGGTGATTTGGCTCTCGTAGGAGTCCTTGAAATATAGTTGATTTTTTATTGCTTATAATGTAAAAATATGAAGCAGTATTTCCCTTATAATTTTATTAGCCAAATGTCTTTGGATTTGAATTTTGGACAAATATAACTTTACAGCGAAATATGAGTGGTAATTACTCATATTCGTATTATTTTGTACGGATGTCAAACGCACTCCGGAGATCAACTAGAATG
>NW_021526824.1:0-684 GCF_001605985.2 Dendrobium catenatum | reverse complement strand
TTTTCTATTCAATAAAAACCCTCTGAGATTTCAGAATGGCCGGTGAAAAATTTCCAGAAAATATTTAGAATGTGCAGAATTATCGTCTCTATAACATATACAAAGTTATGCGGTAAAAGTTATATCGGTGCAAAGTTATCCCTGTTTTTCGCTAACTGATAGAAAATTTTAGTCGGAAAATTCGTCAAAAACTTTCATATTTGAAAACCGAGATAGGCATAATATGTCTTACCTTGAGTCGAATAACTTTCTCAACTACGTCGTTGAACGAGAATGGACCGAAGACGCCCAAAACCCAGTTTATTCCTCTTCCTCCTTCTCTGTCTCTCTCCTGCTTTTCTCTCTCTCTAAACGGATCAAATGGACGATTAAATAGAGAGTAGATATTTTCAATCGTACAGGATGATATTTTTCATTAGTTTAAAGACGATCGGCTCTGTACTGCGTTCAAATTATATTCGTATGGACGATAATTAATTTCGTACATGGATGATCTCCTCTAGTCGCAGATCATACGGACGATAATTAATTTCATCCCTTGACGATTAGCTCTGATATGAACTTGTTCAATTCATCCCAACTATTCGTACAGACGAAATTCACATTCTAACAGTTCGTCCTGGACGAACTCAATTTCGTACAGGACGATGTTTTGATTAAAAAAAATATATATCATTTAAGTAT
>NW_021526823.1:0-519 GCF_001605985.2 Dendrobium catenatum | reverse complement strand
AAATAGTCAAAACACAACAAAAGAAAAATAAAAAAAATAAAGAAAAACGAGGAGAAAAAACAAATATTTTTGGATTTTAATCTTTCTAATTTTTTTGTTTTTTTGTTTTATGGAGGCATCATATGAGATTTATTTTCAAAAAATTAAACTTTTAAAGTTCCAATAGATCAAGAAGTTTAACCAATCTCAATCAGAAGAAGGTAGAATATCTGATTTTGTTAACTCTTGATCGGACATCCTTCAGGGAACAAAATTCTTTTGGAAACCAAAAATCCAACTTAGAATAACTAATAGGGATAGTAAGATCGATTCAAGACTTGTTTACAAAGAAAAATCTCATATTTAATAAACCAAAGTAATTTTTCTCAATCATGGAAATTGAAATCAAGTCTTTGAAAACATCACATAATTAATGAGTTTTCTAAGTTTTAAGAG
Source organism: Dendrobium catenatum (assembly GCF_001605985.2). NCBI lineage: Eukaryota > Viridiplantae > Streptophyta > Magnoliopsida > Asparagales > Orchidaceae > Dendrobium > Dendrobium catenatum. Next base: position 84 of record NW_021526823.1, on the reverse strand, counting down.
TTTTAATAGAGAGGATAGCTTGCATTTAGTGGGCTCATTTTTTGCCTATTGTCATTTTGATTTGCTCTTTTGAGCATCTTTTGA
>NW_021526822.1:0-283 GCF_001605985.2 Dendrobium catenatum | reverse complement strand
ATTTTCAGTCACCTCAAGGATGGCCACCTCCGCGGGAATACGAGCATATTTCCACCTTGAGGACAAGGTGGATCTTTAGGAGGGGAGTATTGTTAGACCGTGGACCGGTCTAGCCGGTCCAGGCGGGACCGGTTCACGCATGAAATCGCAAAAAACAGCGACCTGGGCGGAAGCCGCGCGCCTTGCGGGACGGTTTCAGGAAGGAAATTGAGGGAGTTTAGGAGGGAAATTGATTGTAGGGACTGCTTAGGGAATTCCTTTTGAATTGTATGCATTAAATAGT
>NW_021526821.1:0-363 GCF_001605985.2 Dendrobium catenatum | reverse complement strand
AAGAAGAGTATATGTGGTGGATAGTAAAAAATTCAAATATAATCTCGGAGTTGAAAGGGATAGAGAGAGTAAGAAGGAAGGTCAAGGAAGTGTGCACAAATAAATTTAGGACAGGATAGGAAAGAATGTGCGGGTTGAAATTCTAAGAGAAGGTAATCCTAGGTGTTTTGTACCATTGATAGGTTGCGTGATCTGTAGAGAGAGTTGCTATTTGCATATTTTACATTCTTGCAACTTGTATTATTTTGATGATTCCAAAAATTATTATTTTTATATATCTCCTAACACTTTTTGGAAGTTTTATTTTTGCTCTAGTGTGTACTAAGTGTTGACCTCATTATTTGAGGTCAATTTCCCCGAAAT
>NW_021526820.1:0-1609 GCF_001605985.2 Dendrobium catenatum | reverse complement strand
AAATAGGAATAATTTTTAATATTAAAGAATATTTTTTTTAGTTGGCAAAATAATAAAAATAAAAAATTATTTAGTATATAATTAAAATGTGAAAAAATAAAAATGATTGAAAAAACTAAATCTAAAAATAATATTGGAAAAAATTTACTCAAAGTAAGACAACTAATGATTTTAAAAATAAACCCTATATGCATGAAACTTTTTAGATAAAATAAAACTCTAGATGAAAAATTTATAACAAAATTATCTAAAGGGTTGTTATCAAAATTTAGATTAATTTCTTAAGTATTTTTCATAAATATTTTCTATATTATACATATATAATTTATATTTATAATATATTTATAAAACTAATTGTTTTATTTGAATTCTAACTTTTAAATTTCATGAAATTTTAAATTTTGTTTATTTTTCTACGTTCAAATATATTAATAGAATTTTTCAATAATAAATATATATAAAATAAACTAATCTCAAGTCAAGAATAAAATAAAATCCCAAAAAACAAAGAATGAAATAAAATACAATAGAATTATCTAAGCAATAAGCATTGAAAAAAAAGTAGACTCCATAGCATTGACTTAATAAGCTTTTGGGTTTTTTTTTTTCAATTTGTTTGGTACAATTATCTCAATTACAGGTGACGCTGATGAGTGAGACAGACATCCTCATCTCCCCTCACGGGGCGCAGATGACCAATATGATCTTCATGGACAAGAACAGCAGCGTCATGGAGTTCTTCCCGAAGGGATGGCTCGAGCTCGCCGGAGGCGGCCAATACGTATTCCGGTGGCTGGCTGACTCGGCCGGGATGAGGCATGAGGGCCAGTGGAGAGATTCCGAAGGCGAAAGCTGTCCCTTCGATGACAAAGACCAGTGCTTCACCTTCTACAAAGATGGAACTATTGGACACGACGAGGCCTTCTTCTCCCAGTGGGCGGCTCAGGTTCTCCAAGAAACCAAGGTGCGAAAGCTGAAGGATGATGCATCAAAGCGGAAAAACAACCGAGCAAGCCAGCAAGGGATGCATGTCACTGACTTTAATCACTGCTGCTCGTGCGGCTAGTTATCGTGAGAGCCTCTCAATGCTGAGTTTTCCATCTGTAGATTGAGAGATATTGAATGGGATGCGATGGTTCAGATTTTTGTGCATCATTGGTTGATTCCACATAGGGGCTTTGGGCTGGAACCCAACATGAACATCTTTTAATTTAAATAAATCAAGTTTGAATGCAAACAAAACATCTCGAATATAGTTCTGATCGAACTTCTTATTATAGCTTGTTCACAAGGGTTAAAAGATACTGTTGTTCAAACTTAGTTTATTTAGCAAACATCTTATTTAGCAATCGAGTATCTATCAAAAGAGTTCAAGTTTGTTCGTTTACCTTATCAAATGATCATGAACGAGCTTTTATCAAGTCGAACCATGAGAAACTCATCAAATGCTCAGTTCATTTGCAGCCCTAATTCTGTAGATGAATGCGATACGTATAGCATTCAATAAGATTTTATTTAGGATAGTTTTTTATTATTATTATTTTAAAAAAATATTATTAATTTTTTTTTACTTCATTTTAAATATCAATATTAAAAGTTATCACAAAAC
>NW_021526819.1:0-218 GCF_001605985.2 Dendrobium catenatum | reverse complement strand
CAATCGTACTGTACGATAATTTATTTTCGTCCTGGACAAATAGGACTTAGAAAATTTTTCGAGCAAGTTCATATTCGTTCCATATGCTCTATATGAGATAACTGTCTGATCGTGCAGTACGAACGAAAATCGTCCTGTACGATCAATACAAATTTAATATGATCTCCTTATTTGTGTGTGCATGATTCACTCAAGTTACAATCACTCCCTTTCAATTT
>NW_021526818.1:0-224 GCF_001605985.2 Dendrobium catenatum | reverse complement strand
TGTCTAGTGTCATTCAATTTCTCGCTAAAGTAAGCTACTGGATGTCCCTCTTGGGAAAGGACTCCGCCTATACCAATTCCAGACGCATCACAAGTCACCTCAAAAACTTTGATAAAATCAGGTAATCTCATCACAGGGGCTTCCATCATTCGCTTCTTAATCTCCTCAAAAGCCCTGGTTGCTGCTAGGGTCCAAAGAAACTCTCCTTTCTTGAGGCAGTCAGT
>NW_021526817.1:0-219 GCF_001605985.2 Dendrobium catenatum | reverse complement strand
CAGAAAAATATAGTAATGAAAAGCTAGAGGCTTAGGGAGGTTGCATGGTGGGCGAGCATAGTTGGGATCCCTTCATCCCGAGTTCAAATCCCATCTACTACGTATGGCCTCGCCTCATCTGAGCCAAAGCAAGTGTGAGCGCGATGCCAGTGTGTGGCCTTGTTAGGTTCCGCTGAGAGATTTGTTACGCCGCCAAGCGCTCCCCTTCAAGTGGCAGCA
>NW_021526816.1:0-201 GCF_001605985.2 Dendrobium catenatum | reverse complement strand
GAGTAGAATAGAACATCTACTGAGCTTCCATTGTCTACCAAGATCCTTTTAACATTGTAGCATGGGTCGCCGATTCCTGCGCTAATCACTAGTGGGTCTTGATGAGGAGTCTTTACACCTTCTAGATCAGACTCCTTAAAGGTGATGGAGTGATCGACATGAAGCTTTTTTGTTGGTGGCTCCTTGTTCTCTGCGATTAGA
>NW_021526815.1:0-365 GCF_001605985.2 Dendrobium catenatum | reverse complement strand
TCCTAGCATAAGTTATAACTTCATCAGCCAATAAAATGTTGTCCATAGAGACCCTAGGCTTGACAAACCCCGATTAGTTTTGCCTGACAATCAAAGGCATGATAGGCATAAGCTTATTAGAGATGACTTTGGCCACAATTTTGTATAGAGAATTACAAAGCGCTATGGGTCTGAAGTCTGCAATAGATTTAACATTTTTATTCTTAGGCATAAGAGCTAGGGCCATGGCTTTAACTTCACTAGGGAGATATCCTTTAGAGAAAAAAGGTTTTAACAGCTTTATAGACCATATGACCAATAATATGACATCCAGACTTATAAAAAAGGAAATTGAAACCATCAGACCAGGAGCCAAGGGTGAGGAG
>NW_021526814.1:0-293 GCF_001605985.2 Dendrobium catenatum | reverse complement strand
CTATTAATTAAATATCTGATATCTGATTTCTGATCTGGTTCTGATTTCCGTATATGTTCTGTAAGCAAATCTGATTCTGATTTTCGTACGATATGAATCTGATTTCGATCTGTAAGATATGATTCTGATACGATACGATCTGCAATTCTGATTTCTGATTCTGTTGATGTGATCTGTCTAATCTGATCTGTTTTTGATATCTGTTCTGTTCCATTCTGTTCATATATGATCTGAATTTATGATTTCTGTACGATTATGACTCTGTTGATTTATTCTGTTCTGATTTGTATTCT
>NW_021526813.1:0-268 GCF_001605985.2 Dendrobium catenatum | reverse complement strand
TGGGAATATAACAGCTTGCTAACTAACATGTATTAATGATCATACTCCCAATATGAAATTTCTTTGTTCAGGGAGTAATTTAGGTCTATTTGGATCGAAACACTATAAATTTTTGTGTTCCTCTGTTTTTTTATTGCATTTTTTTTTTTGCACTTTTAATTTTGTGGTTAAAAAACTTATTTTGGAAAAATTTTATTGTGCTTAAAATCATAAAATGATTTTTTATAATTTATCAAGAGATTTTAAATTACTAATTCACCCCCCCCCC
>NW_021526812.1:0-245 GCF_001605985.2 Dendrobium catenatum | reverse complement strand
CTCTTTGTGAAGAATGAGGGCTCTATTTATAATTTTTTCTGGGATGGCATAGCTCGTAAATAGTCTTGAAATAAGGGGTGAATTGGGAGTGGTTTGAATGGACGACCGATATCGGATCCTTTGATCATGCACCGTTCGTTGGACATTTGAAGGCCTTAATGACGTCGAATTTGGTGATCTGGGGCTTGTTGGATTCGTCTCGTCGAGTCGTTCGATTCGAGTATAAGCTTGTTAAAATCGGAGAC
>NW_021526811.1:0-320 GCF_001605985.2 Dendrobium catenatum | reverse complement strand
TTCTGACCTCCGTCGCCTACTATGGTCCTTCCGACCTCCACCAACAAACAATAGTCTTTCTGACCCCGGTCTCCTGCCGACTACGGTCCTTCTGACCTCCATCACCAACTATGGTCCTTCCGACCTCCATCAACAGACAACGGTCTTTCTGACCCCGGTCTCCTTTCGACTACGGTCCTTCTGACCTCCATCGCCTAATATGGTCCTCCCGACCTCCATCAACAGACGACGGTCTTTCTGACCCCGGTCTCCTGTCGATTACGGTCCTTCTGACTTCCGTCGCCTACTATGGTCCTTCCGACCTCCTTCAACAGACAACG
>NW_021526810.1:0-475 GCF_001605985.2 Dendrobium catenatum | reverse complement strand
TAATGGTGACAAAATAGCTGATACTGCTAAATTTTTGGGTTTTCGTATGTTTTTTGCTAATTGTTCGAATAAAGTCTGGATAATGTGGAATAATCATATCGATGTTGACATTGTTATGGATTTACATCAAGTTGTTCATTGTCAAATTAAGGTTGGTAGTGTGATTTGTTATGCTTCTTTTGTGTATGCTGCTTGTACTAGAGTCAATCGGGTTATTCTTTGGGAACAACTGGCTAATTTTGCTGCTAATATCCAAGGTCCGTGGTGCGTTGGTGGGGATTTTAACATTATTGCTAATGCTAGTGAAAGAAGGGGAGGTAAATGTCCTAACGCTAGAGCTATGGAAGATTTCAATGTGATGATTAATGACTGTCATCTGAATGATATAGGCTTCTGTGGCTCTCCTTTCACTTGGAACAGGGCTAATTTGTTCCAAAGACTTGATAGATTCTTGTTTAATCATGATTGGTTGGCT
>NW_021526809.1:0-387 GCF_001605985.2 Dendrobium catenatum | reverse complement strand
AGGAGTCAAGTAAAGTAAAGATCCAATAATCCCTCTAAATTTCTTTTGATCAACAGATTTTCCCTTAATGTACTTATCCAACTGAACTGAGGAACTCATTGGTATACTAAAAGGTTTAGCATTGTCCATTTCATATTTTTTGAGGATGTCCTTAATATATTTAGATTGACTTAGAAATGTAGCTTCCTCAAGTTGCTTAATGCTAAAACCTAGAAAGTAATTTAAATCTCCCATTAGACTCATCTCAAATTCACTACTCATTATTTTAGAAAAATCAACGCAAAGATTTTTATTTGAAGATCCAAAATGATATCATCCACATAAATTTGAACAATGAGTATATCCTTCAACATTTCTTTAAAAAGAGAGTTGTATCCACACTTCCTT
>NW_021526808.1:0-229 GCF_001605985.2 Dendrobium catenatum | reverse complement strand
GCTAACTTTGGTAACTAAAATACTACTGAATGGTATTTCATTACCCAACCACCATTGGTTGATAATATACCTTTTGATTTCTAGAAAACTCATATATCCATGGTCATACAATCTATATATTATTGCATGTGGATTCTTGTTAAAGATGGTTTTTATGCACCATCATGTGAAGTTAGTGACTAAAAAAAAAAATTCTATTTACTGAATGGACTCTTGATGATAGGGATTT
>NW_021526807.1:0-271 GCF_001605985.2 Dendrobium catenatum | reverse complement strand
ATGCTTTTAAAATCAATCACATGGAATGCTATATCAAATTCATGCTTTGAATCAAAATTAAAAGAAAAAATGTAGGAGAAATTCTCTTTCTTTCTTGTTTTTGCATATTTTCTTTTTGATATGTCAAAAGGAAGAGAAATAGGAAAAATAGGAATTGCTTATGTGTTTTTGCCATCATCAAAAAGAGGGAGATTGTTGCAAACCTTATTTCATGGCTTATGTTTTGATGATTGACAAACCCTATTGATTATCTTGGACTGCCTATTTTTTC
>NW_021526806.1:0-252 GCF_001605985.2 Dendrobium catenatum | reverse complement strand
TCATCTACAATCACTCTTGAGTCTTAAGCTTGATGAGGAAGTTTTCAAAGAAAGAAATCATTCGCCCTGCAACCACTAGGTATGTTCTTAATTTTGTACATTGCAAATCATTCGATTCATTCCTACTGTATGTTAATAGTTCTTACATTTGTGCACTGTGAATCTATAGGTTTGCCACATCCTATTTGACATTGCAGAGCTTGATGGAGGTGATGCAACCTTTGAAAGCCATGTTTACATCAACTGAATGGC
>NW_021526805.1:0-513 GCF_001605985.2 Dendrobium catenatum | reverse complement strand
ATTTATCTTCTGTAGGGCATTATTTCACTTGGTATAAGCAAAGGGCTGAAAATCCGATACACATTAAGCTTGACAGGATGCTTGTTAATGACATTTGGCTTGATACTTACAGAAACTCTTTTTACTTGGTGGATAATCCTCAAATTTCGGTCCATTCTCCTATTATCTTACAGTATGACCAATCTGCTCATCATAAGCATCGATTCCTCTTTAAGAACTACTGGTTATCTAAGCCAGAGTTTTGGGATTCTCTCATCCAGGTTTTTTCTAAAAGATTTCATAGCAGCCCGATCCATGCCTTTTTTCATAAGTTGAAAACTCTTAAGATCAATATTAAATCCATGAATTGGGTTTCATCCAACCATCTTCAAAAGGAAATTGTTGATATCTCTAAAAGTCAATCCTTTTTACTGGATCAAATTCAGGCTTTTCCTCAAGATCTTCAACTTAATCTTGCTCTTAAGGAGATCAACCACCAACTTGCTGAGAAGAATTCTGATTGGTCTAGATGGA
>NW_021526804.1:0-218 GCF_001605985.2 Dendrobium catenatum | reverse complement strand
CGACGCATTCCTCCATTTCAACCATTGAACATGAATTCTATTAATAATATCCTCGTCTACTTCACCATCACTTGAAACAATAGATCCGAGATACCTAAAACATGTACTCTTATTAATGATTTTATCATCCAAAGTCAAAATCCTTCCATTAGATCTATCACTATTAAAATACATTATATATTAAAAAAATTACATATCAATCTTTTCTTATAATTAAT
>NW_021526803.1:0-399 GCF_001605985.2 Dendrobium catenatum | reverse complement strand
ATGGGAATCCTCGACTCTAATTCCACACCTCTGATGGAGAATAGGTTGCTTGCTAGTAGTCTAACGTCAGAAGTTTCCTTCCTCATCTGAGCTACTATAAACAACTAATCCACCCTTAGGTATCAAGTACCTACGAAAGGTAAGAAGGTCCCGGGGTCTGCTCGACAATCTCAGAGTGAGAGAGTCGAGCGAACACAGAAACCCGATGGAAATAAGAGAATTTGATCAGAAATGAAATAGCCTAGAAGGCTAGAAGGAAAGGGACCAAAGTTAGGGGAAAGCCTAGCCAAGAAGGGAACTTAACTAAGAGAAGAACCCTATCTAAGAGTAGGAAAAACCTAATCTAAGGAGCACTAAACCCAGAGTGCACACAAAAGAAGATAATTTAACATCCGAAGA
>NW_021526802.1:0-295 GCF_001605985.2 Dendrobium catenatum | reverse complement strand
GAGTCATGTGATTTGAATCAATCGTAGAGTAATCTTTGAGAATAACCTCATGCTCTTTTTATAAATTCAAAAATTCCAATTTCAAGCTAGCATGTGTTTCCTTAAGTTTCTTATATGATGCATGAATTTTTTCAGAAATTTTAAGAAGTTGATCGCAGGAAAGTTCACATACCTCTTCTTGATCAAGGTTATCGTCTACCATCAAGCACCAGTTTGTTGTCTCATCTTCTGGTTTTGTCTCTAATGAACCCTACGCAGAATCCGCCCAAAATACTTTTTGAAGTCTCTTTTTATC
>NW_021526801.1:0-442 GCF_001605985.2 Dendrobium catenatum | reverse complement strand
GCTGTTGTGAATATCGAAGAAGAAAGGGAAATGAAGGTTTTTTCTTTTCTTTTTTTTTAATCTTTGATGGTGATCGCTAGTTACACAGCGTGCACGGCTTCAGTGTGAGATAGTGAACTGGTTCTCATCGTGAATAGAGATTTATTTATGGATGTATCGTGGCTGCAAATGAGTGAATCTTCAACTGAAATCCGAGTTATGCGACAAAACAGACTGGAATTGGTCTCTCCATTTGGTTTTTTCACGGATTTGCTGTAGAGTGTTTTTTTTGCTGTTAGTTTCTCATCAAAGACGGCTTTATTTTTTATTTTATTTGGGGGTTAAATTTCGAAAGAGTCTCCCAATTATTCATGTAAGATTATTTTAATCTCAGAATATAACAATGCTTCAATTTAATTTCTCGACTATACAAAATTGATCATTCAAAATGATTCATTTGGGA
>NW_021526800.1:0-222 GCF_001605985.2 Dendrobium catenatum | reverse complement strand
CTCCCCCAAGATCTCTTGAATGATAGCCAAAACTTCCAAACAATAGATCAAGATGAACAAAATGAATCATAATTCAATAACATAAAGCAAGATAATGGCAATAGTTGCCTAATATTTGGTCATCTTATCGTAGTTCAATAAGAAAACACACACAGAGAGAAAACTTTATTAGGAAAGAGCAAAATACAGCCAAACTAAACAGTATTATGTTCCTCTTATCTT
>NW_021526799.1:0-221 GCF_001605985.2 Dendrobium catenatum | reverse complement strand
AACGAGGCCTCGAAGACGCTCGGACGACATCCGATCGCAAACGGACAATGTCATTACGTCCGGAACGTCGTCTACATTCAGGATATATATTTTATTTGATCAAATTGGATTGTTTGAGATAATGTCGCAAATTTTGAAGACGATCCAAATATGATGCAAAGGCACGCATTCTGAAGGAAATTACCCTCGTCAGTGGCAAAATGACGTCCGATTGTAAAATG
>NW_021526798.1:0-445 GCF_001605985.2 Dendrobium catenatum | reverse complement strand
CAATGGCGTCCACTTTGGCTTTGATTGTGGAAAGATACTGAGTCATTGACAGGTCCTTCATGGTGAGATGATGTAGCTCGTTTTTAAGCTGAAGTATACACGATCTATTTGTGGATTGAAGTCTCTTGTCTAAAGTGGTCCAGACGTCATGACAAGTATTAAGATTTAGAACATATGGTAGCAGGGAAGCAGGGATAATAGAGTATAGTGCAGCAATAATGTTTTGATCAATCAAAACCCACTGATTATAGGCAGGATTTGGCATATGAGTGTTGGTCGAGCTTACAAGATGTTTGGATGGTGCAGGTATAGATCCGTCTAGAAAGCCAGAGAACCCTTTAGCTTGAAATACTTTTACGACATGTGCACGCCAAGTTGAATGATTCTTTGTCGTCAGAGGTTGTTGAACAATATTTTTGATGTTGTTCATTAAAAACTTAAGAGC
>NW_021526797.1:0-367 GCF_001605985.2 Dendrobium catenatum | reverse complement strand
AATGTTGTAAGGAATGAGAACTTGGTTCAAACTTCATAAATTGTGAACTTGAAAGGCAATATAAGCTTGGACTTGAAACAAGAGAACTTGTTTGAACTCATATTGAATCCGGACTTGAACTCTACAAAACAGCAGGGGATCGAATTAAAGAGGCTCATATGGAGCCTGAATTTTATTTGAACTTATGGAGGACTCTCTTTGAACTCGAACTGAACCACAAAAGAATTGAATTTGAACTATTTGAATCGAATTGAGAGTTCAAGTTGGATACAAACAAACTGAATACTAATAACTCGACTTGATGGAATGGGACTCAAATGATTCGGACCAGTTTTGGACTTGAATTGAACTAGCTCATTGGGCTCAA
>NW_021526796.1:0-812 GCF_001605985.2 Dendrobium catenatum | reverse complement strand
TTTAACATAAAAATTTTTAATTAAAAAAATTATACAAAAAATTATTTTAAAAAGCAGCAAAAAAGTTTATGACAACATTCTAAATGATTTGATTTTCAAATTAAACCCACATTTTTTGTATGACAACTTTTTTCATTAATTTGAAATAAATTTGTATTAAAATGTTGGTTTGACAACACCTTTAAAGTTGCATTCTCTACGTCAGTCTAAAACCAACTTTTAGTTGTAAAGTTAGGTAAAAAAAAGTGAGTTAACTATTATTGCTACAATAAAATAACTTTCTACGATAATTTTTTAAAAAAATTGATAAGTCACCAAAAATTGAATTGATCGGGCACAAATCTCGAGGCATGTTCAAGTTGAAAACTTTCAAAATTAATTTTGGATAATCTGAATTCCGATCATAACAAACTTATAGTCAAACTAAATATCTCAAAAAGATGAACCTAACTACATCGAAATCGGTTTAATCCGAGTCCAAATGGGCTCAAATCCATAGCTTGAAGTATATTCGAAAGTTTAAAATATTTATTGGGTGACCAAATGATATTCGAATATAGTGCTTATAGTTGAATCGAGTGACTCAACGAGGCAAATCCAATGAGCTCAAGATTATATATTTCTGACATCATTAAGGTACTTAAATGTTGAATGAATTCTCTATAAACAAGGAGATCAATATGGGTTGTCCAATGAAGCACTCCGAATTTTTCCAGTGTCTTCTTCATATTTACAAAACAAGCTACTCTCAAAATCTATAAATAAACCTATAGTCTCTATATGAAGGACCTTGGACTAGAGATCAAGAGAAC
>NW_021526795.1:0-225 GCF_001605985.2 Dendrobium catenatum | reverse complement strand
CCCAACAAAAAAAAAACAGTTGCAGAAAATAAAACTCAACATTAACCCTAACCTTCCATAATCTCCCCACCCCCTACACAGTCCAAATCTCTTAATCAATGCCCATTATATCTTTCCCAAAGAATTCCTCCTCAAAGCCTATTCTCTTATAGGTGATAAAGGAAGTCCTAAGCCCCACCTGGGCAATAGGGTTGCTACTTGCCTGGCAACCTATGCTGTCAGCCA
>NW_021526794.1:0-293 GCF_001605985.2 Dendrobium catenatum | reverse complement strand
TCTTTTATTTGGCTTATAGCTTAGCTTTTTTTTTTTTCAAGTTCAATAAAATCTTCTAGTTATATCATATGTGTCTTCTTCCAAATAATTATGGAGGAAAGCTGCATTGATATCAATTTATTCAATATATAGATTTTATGCTACTACAAATGCTCAATATTGTACATATAATTGCTTGTTTAACTACAACAGAAAATATTTATGTAAAGTCTATACCTACTTTTTGTTGGAACCTCACTACAGGAAATTCAGCTATTACCGGCGGTTAACCTGATAGTACCGGCGGTTTTAAA
>NW_021526793.1:0-224 GCF_001605985.2 Dendrobium catenatum | reverse complement strand
ATGGCATATTTTTAATTATGTTGAAGCATTAAATTCTATTGATACAGGTCCTATTAGCTGCACCAACTACTTCAAATTATCGACTGAAAGCCATTGTTGATGCTAGTGATGGTTTTCTCTACCTTGTAAGTCCATTTGATGGCATTCAAACGTAATCTCCATATGCAGCTTACATTTCACATCCCACTTAAACAGTTAAATATAATGTCTAACAATGAATCATT
>NW_021526792.1:0-320 GCF_001605985.2 Dendrobium catenatum | reverse complement strand
TCCGGCACACAGCAGAAAAATGAAACCCAGCGGCCTAGCCTAGGTCTAGAAGTAGTGCCCTAGCAAACAATTCTATGTGTGTGTAAAGCTAGTGTGGTTTGGATAGACTCTAAATGGGATAATTAATTAAAGTTATCTAGAGTTCAGGTCTGTTGGGGGTCTGAAAAGGATGTTTTAGTTGGAATTCAAGTATTAGTGAATTAGAGTTCGTTTTAATTATTTCAGTTTGTTGATAAATTTTAGGAGCTTAGAGTACTGACATTTAAAGTTTAGGTGATATTATCCAATTTTAGAAAGTTCTAGGGTCCTCCTAGGAACTA
>NW_021526791.1:0-235 GCF_001605985.2 Dendrobium catenatum | reverse complement strand
TGATAATATTAGAAAATCAATAATTATTGGAAAGTCATAAAGTATCTATAGTACATCATCACCACTTAATCTGGGTGGAGGAGGTGATCTCTCAACTCTATTTTTAATGAATGCTTTCTTATTCCTTCGAAACTGATGATCAATAGGTAGGAACATACGATGACAATCAAACTAAGTATTTTTTCCTCCATATTTTAATGTGAAAGCTTTAATATTCTCTATGTATTAAGGACAA
>NW_021526790.1:0-515 GCF_001605985.2 Dendrobium catenatum | reverse complement strand
TGTATGCACAAGGGAGCTATAAGGGGAAGTTCTGGTGTTGTATGCACAAGGAAGATATAAGGAGAAGTTCTGAAATCTGGAAGGAAGATCCGTTCTGAAATATTTGTCTGATTTGATTTGATTCTGATACGATTCTGTTCTGTTCTGATTTGATCTGATCTGTTGTGTTCTGATTTAATCTGATTTCTAATTTCTGTACGTTCTGTCAGCTCTGATGTGATGTATTTCTGTTCTGTTCTGATTTGATCCGATCTGTATGATTTCTATTCTGATTTGCTCGGTACAATCCTGTTGATCTGATTTCTATTCGGATTTTGTCTGATGTGTTTGTTGTGGATTATGAGGATTTTGATTGGAGGTTTGATGTCTTGCTGAGCTGTGTAGCTCATCCTTGTTTTCTGCATGGTTTTCAGGTTCTGGGGAAGGGAAGGAAGTCTTGGAGCAGAAGTTCAGAGTCTGATCCGTTATAGGTATTTTATACTTTTGATTTTTGTACAGTCATGGCTTTCTATTCT
>NW_021526789.1:2028-15714 GCF_001605985.2 Dendrobium catenatum | reverse complement strand
AAAAATTTCAAATCTTCAAAATTAAGTCAAAGTCAAAAAGTCAACTCTTAGGTCAATTATAGTTTAAAATTAGGTCCAAAATTCAAAATATTATAACTTAATGTAAAAATTTACAAATAAAGCAAACTCAGAGTCTAATTACTCATCTTAAGGTCTAGTATTTAAGAAAAATGTCAAAATTCCAAAAAATACTTTAATTCTAAATGTCAACTTTTAGCGCCTTAATAAATGTCATTAAATAATTCTAAAAGTTCTAAAAATTAAATAATTCACTTAAAAATTTAGAAAATTTGGATTAAATCATTCAAAGTAATAATCAATCAATCCAATTAAAATTTATCATACTTTAATCCTTAACCAATTAAATCAACTTAAGCAACCCCACTTTACTATTAGGTAACCCAGACCTACGAGGTCATTAGCTTAGCCCCAATGAAGGTAAAATAAACTTCACGGTCTCGATGAGCAATAAAGGTAGTAATTATTTAACAATTAAAACATAACTAAATTAAGCTTAAATTCATTAATATTTAAACTCAAACATAAACTTTCACTTCAACCTTAAATAAACATGAACATATGATAACTTTAATAAATTACCCAACTCAGGATCTAACCCATCCACACAGTCTTTTGCACACACTTTAGATGATTTGCTAGGACAACCAACTATAGTCCAGGCTAGGTCGGTGTTTACATTTTACTATTGTGTGCCAAGTTTTTTGAGTTTTCATTTCATGTTGTGATTAAAAATTCTTTTATATTAGGGTTTATTTACTTAAACTACAATCTATGAAATGGTGTTATGGGCAATAGTTTACCCATAAGTTAAGACCAATTTGGTTGCTCACTGAGTTTTTTTGTAGATGGTTATGCTTGCACAGGGAAATAAATGAGAGCTAAATTAATAATTATTATAACTATTACAGGTGCCTCAATTAGTTAGCCCCCAAATAAGTAAGAGCATGGCCAACTGTAATTTAATTTTAAGTACACACATATATAAATTTCTTGGGATTAATTTGATTTTAAATACTAAGGATAACCCTATAGGAGAGTCTAAATTTTTCTTTTCCATACTGATGTAATTTGTTTAAAGTGAAGAGTTGTGAAAGTTAGACATTTGAGTTGGGATATATAGATCCAAACTTTGATTTCAAAGAGAAAACAAAATCCCTCGGGGAATGGTTGTTTTCCATTTAAAAGACCAAATTTGGATCATTTTAGTACCCAAAGTAAAAAATAATAACCCCCCCTTTGGGGGAAGGGTTTTCTTTTTCAATTTGGTATCCATATACGATGAATCTAAGGACCCATTAAAAGAGAAGGATGAGAAGATGAAGACAAAGAGTATCCCACTCAAAATCAACTTGTATCAATCCTAGGATTATAATTTGATTTTATGATTAGTGGTGCTCGACATCTTTTAATTTATGTAAATTCTGAGTTATAATAAACAGGCGGTTTTTCTATTGACATTTATTTAATTGATTTAATTTATTGATGTGTTTGATTTAACTTGATTGCGATTAGTGTTTCCTATTTTTCTTAATTTTTTTTTTGATGATTTCTATGCCACTTTTATTTTAGCCTGTAAAAACATTTTCCACCTAAATCAATTAAATTTTTTTTACATCACATAGAAACTTTAATGACCTAAAAAGTAATCCTGGGAGTGCCAGGAGTCAACATAAGCAAATTAAAATCTTATTTTACTTATTAGGAACCTCCCTACTAGCGGGTTATGGCAAACCACCTAGCCTTTGAGGGTGTAGATCATTTAATAGGATGTTGTGTAATCTCTAGGAAAAAAATGATTTTTAATCCTTTAAAATTGCTACATATCATTCAACACATTTAATCAAGTCGATTAGCATTCATTACATTAGAAAATAATTAAATGAGTTTAAACTTTTAATTACATTTGACTCAAGCATTTTTATCCTACATAAGTCAAGGGACCAATAAGAATCTACTCTAGATGTCATTCCCAATTCTAAAAAATCTTTAACATCAATGTCTCTACCACCCTTTTATAAAAATTACTGGACTCATGGATTTTAATCGATTAGGTGGTTAGTTGGCTCCCTAATCTAGGCCAGGGTAAGTTTAGGTTTTGTATTACATTAGCTAGGTTTGAGTCACTATGGTGCATTGCCTAATTTAGATTTAGGATTCGGGGCAAATTTTGAATCATAAGACCCCAACCTCCAAGAATATAATATCAAATTTCTAATAATATGATAAACTCAACTTAAAAATCCCCCCAATCTAAAATTTATAGCCCAACACTTAGATTAGGTTGGGACACTTTTGAATTGTTTTAAAATCTCAAAGTGCCTATTACCCCTCCTCTGTCGACTCTAAAAATAAGTGCTTAAATTTGATCCAATCCCAATTAAAATTTCAAATTCACCTCCTTTAAATCAATCCTAGAAAATCTTCAAAATAAAATTTTTGTAGTTATTTTATTTGAGAGTATTCATAGGAGACTCAGTAATTAACTATGAGGGTGTGCACTCGTAGGACCCACATCATTTTTTAGGACTCAATTAGTATTCTTTTTGGGTCTGAACTCATTAGGAGATTTTATCTACGCCTTCCAAGGTGATATATTATCCTTAATGGTTTATTCAAATCCATAATTGAAATTTAAATTTAATTTTTAATATTTCCAAAGAAATTTAATTTAAATTTATTTTGTACCTCGCAAGGAAAATCAACTTTTCAAAAACTAACATGGTAAACTCTCCAAGTTCTCCTCACTCTTACATTTCCCAATAATATCAAATTATTGCTATAGTTTTTTACAATTTTAAGAATTACTACTAAGCACATGTCACTTCAACATTTTATTTGTAGACATCATGTAAAGCTTACCACTTAGGATTTTCACAACCACCTTCATATTTCTATCTCTGGCATCAAACCTCATGACATTTCTATTGTTAGTTATTATTATTAAAAACATGTCTACCACACTATTAGAAAAAATCCTATGAACTTTCACTAACCTTTTGTAATTAGTTTGGTGTTAATTTCATGTGTTATCCAACACATTCTTTAACACTTTATTTTTTGATGATAGGATGAATACTTCCACACTGCTCTCTCTTGTGAATTACTTTTGTATGACTTTCATTGAATTTGATATTATTGATATATTAATCTGATAAATAAAGAATTTGATAACCATAAGAAACCCTAGGGACCATCATAGGAAAAAGTTGGCATTAAGACTCACTACATCCTTTTTATTAGATGCCAAGAATAACTTAGTTATCTCGACACCAGCTCATCATTTCCCCACCCACTTACTAATAATTCATTCTACCTTCTCTATAATGACCACCACTAAGGACCATGAGCTCATGTGGAGTATAATTTAGAAGATGAAGTGTAGTCTTGTCACCTCCTTTGGACGTATAGATTGAGTAGTTTTCCAGACTTGAACTCAAATTAGATACACACATTCAGGAATCCATGACATGATGGGAGCAATTGTAGTGCTACTAGGAAGACATGAGATGGCAGTACCATGAGGATAGAGCCTAGTTTCAAGAGTAGTTTCACCCTTCACCACTTCTTCTAGCCATCAACACCACCACTTGATCAAGGACCATAAGAGTATTGATGGGTCATTATATTGTATTCTTATTTTACGTTCTACCTCTATTTATTCTTTTTAGTTGTCTAGTGTGTTTTTTATTTTGCTCTCTCTCTCTCTCTCTCTCTCTCTCTCTCTCTACCTCTCTCTCTCTACCTCTCTCTCTCTCTCTCTATCTCTTTGTGATGTTAAAGGGGGAGAACTAGTTGGTTAAACTTTTTATCTTTTATTAGGTTCTTTGTCTTTTATTAGTGATTGCTTATTTATTTTTTCATTATTACTATTTATTTATAAAAAATCTTATTTCTCTCCTATTAATAATTAAGAAGGTGTGCATTGATTGGGAGAATTATACAGGAAAATAAAATACTAACTTAAAATAATCAATAATATTTATCATCTAAAAATATGGGGAGATTATTCAAACCAATGAGCCTTATCTAGTGTTTTGATAATAGCAAATATTATTGGTTTGATCATTTAATATTCTCTGCAATATATATATATATATATATACCAATCAGCTTATATGATATATAATTGTACAAGAAGATTAGGTATTTTGATAAAATCCATCGTCAAAGTTTAGTTACATAAATTAGGCTAATTCAAAATTTAAATTTGAACTACTCATACTATAAAAAGTATTTCAAACTATATGATTATTAAGAAAGTTATCTAATTTGTTTATTGATTATGGAATCAAATCTTGATTGGATATCATATTATATGATCCAAATAGAATAATTTGACTAAACAGAGAGTTTACTAGACAAACTCTAGTTTATTATTGATAATCCTTGATTTTATATAGCCAATTATACTGTACAACCAAATATCATACAATTTAATCTAAAATGGGAGCTTAACTAATAAAATAGTATGATATTAGTAGCATACTATATGGTTAAAGCATTAAAATTGAAAATTAGGGTTTCATTTAAACTGCCCAGCTTAATTCATTTTAATAAGAGTCGTAGATAAAATCTCAACATCGGCTTTTGTTAGAGAGCCTTTGGGAAGAGAGAGGGTCTCTTCCATGGAATAAAATGAGTCAGATGGTGAAAGTTAGGGATAGTGATTAGATGATAGAAGTTAGATAATTATGGTGATAATTATTGAAGGTTATCATTAGCATTAAAGGCTGGGTTAAACATTAGAGTTCCTTAGATCTCCAATCTCTCTCTAAATCCAAGCTTAGGTCCCCTCCATATAGAGAATCTAAGTCTATTTATAATCTTTATAAGAGTAACATTTGGAAAATTTGGCCAAACTCCCAAAACAGTCCATTAGACCATCATATTGATTCCCTTAATCACAGGTATTCTTTTAAATTTAAGTCTCTTAATGGCCTAAAAATCAAATGATCTTAGTTTCATTGAATTCATCTTGTTGAGATGCTTGATTTAACTATAAGAATGGAGATCCTTTGACTCTTCAATTAATGCTTCAAAATTTTAAATTTGACTTCAAAGCCTTAACTTGGGCTTATTGGATTTGGATTTGATCAGTTTTTTTTTAAGTAGTTGGATTTTTCTTAAAATGAACTATAATTTTTTAAAAATTGAATTTCCCATGCCTCTAAATTTGATTATGCAAGTTGCTAATGTATATTGCATTTATATTCAGGTCTAATCAACTAAATATTTGACCAATTGCTAAAAAAACATAAATAGATTAATAGTTGCAATCATAGAATGCCTTGAAGCTCTATTATGGTTTCCTTGAAGCCTTGTATGGGTTGGCTATCTTTGCCTCCCCCCCTTATAATATTTTCACCTTCTTTTGCTGCAAAGGGGAGTTTCTAAGCCTTTTGTTTTGACTCATTCTTCTTATGTGTCATGGTCTACGGGCTTCTCGCTTATGCGATCTTTTTTTTTTTCATTTTGTTTCTTTCATTTCTGTGCCCTATTATTAGAAACATCCTAATCCAAAGTGGCCAATATTCCACTTAAGCTAACCGATCCTAGTTTCTTGGCTTATTAAACCAGTCTAAATCCTTTAAGGATGTGCTGACTAGTTCTACTTCTTTGATTTTTTTTCCAGATTTAAAAGCTACTACTCACTCTAGTTTACGTGCACATGGATTTCTAAAGAATAAATTCAGGCACTAGTTACTCCTTCTGAATTTTCATTAATAATAAATTTCCTTTTTGTCGACCTTTATTGAACTTCATTTTATTTTTTTTAACCTAAAGCTCTCTAGTGAATTCTCAGTGACCCTCTTGGATCCTCGACATGTTCTAATCAAACTCTCAAATGAATTGGATTATATTATGATTTTTTTCTTGTAGAGCTTATTATGTGAATAACAATTTCAATGAAACTAATTAAGTGGTTGCTATTTTTTTTTATATATCTATTAAATCTCAAATCACCCCACCCTATTTGGATCTTCATCCACACTTTTTTCTCACCAGATTTAACACAGTTTGGGGTCTTTATTTGGATATTAACTCTAAATGAATATTACTAGGGCTTTTGGTTCAAGGCCCTCAATTGCTTGAATTCTTGTTGAATTAGACATTATAAAAAATATGCTAATTCAGTTTGGATTGGTCCTGAAAAAAATAGGTATATTCAAAAAGGTGGTTATGAATGATCTTCCTATTTTTTGTGATCACTTCAAATCTATTGAGCATAAAAAAGATTAATGCTATCATTTGTATCCCCATTTTGAGGAAACTCAACTTACCTAAATATTAAATTGAAGGGAATGTTAATAGTTCTAAAAATACTAGGAATGTTATAAATGTTGAGAATGATGTTTTTATTTTGCCATTTTATGATGTTAGAAATGTTAATTCAAATTTACTTGAACATAATCATATCTCTTATGATGTTAGAAATGTTAATTCAAATTTACTTGAATCTAATCATATCTCTATGGTTGATGATTTTATGCTAAATGAGGGTACCATCACTAAAGTTAGATCGTATGGTTAATATTCCTTTTATTTCCTGCTAATTTTGAATGTAACATTATGGAGCATAAAAATATGGCCCATGCTATTACTATTGTGACTGGGGATGATAGTTCAGATAAATTGACTAATGCTCCTCCCCCTCATTCTATCTCCCATCATATCCTTCCTTCTATTAGTAAGGGCTTTAGAAGCAATGTTTCTCATACTGATTCTACTAATAATGATTACCACAATGTTATGCCTAATGCTCTTTTAGAGACGCTTGAGGAGGAATTTCAAACTGATCATTCTACTTCTAATTGGGAAGATGGGTAGATTCACTCAGATGTTGAGTTAAACTCTATGCATAATAAAGAATTAAAGTACAATTCTAAACATGGTTCTTTGGAGGATTTTAAACTGGTGTCATTCTAAACATGTTTCATTTTGCAATAGTTGGATAATTTGGCCCATTCTTATAAGGGTCCCTAGTTTCGGGAATTTCAGATATCGATGGCGGCGGACGTTCGCCGGCGACTACTAGCCAGCAAAGCTTTGAAAGATCATCGTTCAGTGACGAAGGCCATGAATGGTTCATCCCGTCAAATGCTCTCCCTCCGGCATTCGGCGATGAAAAAATTGGATTTGGTTTGATTAACAAATCCATAAGCAACAAAGGAATTGTTATCAATGAAGGAAGCGTAACAACAAGGAAAGGACCTGAGTTCATAGGGAAAGGTAAAAGCATAATGGTTGAAGAATATGTGAAAAGAATTCTAAAAAACAGGGTTGTACTGAATCCTTATGAAGGCTCAGATGCATCGCCGTCTACCAAATCTTTGATTATCAAGAGCCCCTCTTCCAATGGAATTATGAATGGCAAGGAGATGAAGATGTTAGATCGTAATTGGTCGGGAAGTTCAAATTGTGCAAACAATGAAGAAATTGAAGGAAAAAAGAACTCAGGTGTACAACAAGTGAATGATGAACCAGAGAAAATCTTATTCTCTGATTTATTTAAAGTCAGAGAGGTAGATTCAGCTGATCAAGGAATAGGTGGAGATGCTGTTCCAAGTTTAATTGGAGAACTTGAAGGTGAAACAAAAAATGCATGGAGGAAAAAGGAAAATATTAAAGTTTTGGATCTTCAACTTGGCAACTTTATTGCTGAAGATGGCTTGACAGTGAAATTACATGAGGAAAAAGAAAAAGAAAATGTAGACTGACTCTGCAACTCTATTGTCATCAAGGCTTTTGGAGGAGACCCTCCATTGAGAATCATTAGCACTGAGCTCAGGAGGCAATGGATTCAATTTGGAAAATATCATTTGACTATGCTAGGCATGGGATGGGTGTTATGTTCATTTTATGAACCAGAACACATGGAGGCAGTGATGTCAAATGGTCCATGGTTTGTCAACGGCAAAATCATTGGAATGGACAAATGGTCTCAAAAATTTTCTACAAATTCTTTGAAAGGATTGACGGCTCCAATTTGGATTAGATTAACAAATCTACCTCTTCAATGCTGGGATAATATCAATCTGTGTAGGATTGCATCAATGGTTGGAAAGCCATATTTGATTGATGGAAACATGTTCCAATAGGGAAGAAGAGAATTTGGAAGAGTATGTGTTCGAATCCAACTAGATAGTAAGCTTCCTCTAGGTGTTTGGGTTGAAGGAAAAGCTGGAAGATTCTACCAAAGGATTGAATACGAACGAGTGCCTAATTTCTGCTTCAAATGTGATCTTATTGGTCACAGTATTAAAGGCTGTAAAGAAGATGTGGAGAGAAAATCAAAACAGGAAATCACTCTGTATCAGAAATTGGTGCTGAAGAAAAAGCTACATAAGAAACGGGTTATGGGCCATGGCTCATTGTTAATAGAGGAAGGAAGAAATTCAATTTTAAAAATTAGACTCAAGTTCTTAACCGTCCTCAACAGAAAGTTTAAAAAAAAACTGTGGAAGAAAAAAGAGTCTATTAATGTCTCTGGAATCCATGATAAGAATGCTGATAAGGAGAATTTGGATTTTACTCAAGGTGTTGCTGAAGATCCACTGACAGAACTCAATGATCAAGAAGTAATAGTTGAAGAACATAAAAAGAAGGATTCTGTATCTGGAATCAAGATCGCAGGCAGTCTGAGCTTGTTGAATCAATCAAGCAACAATAGATTCAGCTTATTGAGTAATCAAACAGAAGAGAGAGAGATAGTTCCAGAATTCAATTCTGAAGATCAAGTTCAAGAAGAACCACCAATTAAGATTATTTCTGTGCCCAGCAGTACCACATCTCCTTTGTTACAGAATAATGAAGAGGTATGTAATACAGTGAAGAAGAAAAAGTCTAAACAATTGTAGGACTTGGGTCCTATCAGTTTAAATTTGAGGAGCAGAAGAATGAAAATGGAAGCAAAAGGCACCTTGGGGATCCAATCCCCCATCATTCATTAATGTATTCTCTAGCCTTTTGGAATTGTAGAGGAGCAAAAAAGAAAAGTGCTTCTCTATTCCTTAAATAATTTGTGAGGCTGCATAATGTAATTTTTGTGGGATTATTGGAAACTAAATTGACTTCTATTCAAAGGAAAGAAATTTACAATCTTATTGGAGATGGTTGGAGCTATGATATGGTGTATTCTAATGGATTATCTGGTGGCATTATTGTATTATGGAATGCAAAAGTAGCTGACTTCACAATGGTAGATTCTTCTAATCAATGCATCATTGGAGACCTAGTGATCAACAATAATAGTAAATGGAGGGTGGCTGCAGTTTATGCAAATAAAGACTGCTGTAAAAGAAGAGAACTTTGGGAGAAACTTGAAAATAATTCATCCATTGAGTTTCCAATGGTGATAGCTGGAGACTTCAATTGTCTCACTTCTAGAGAAGAAAAAAAAGGTGGTAAAAGGTTCATTTATACTCAAGGCTCTAAAGAAATGGAGTCTTTCTTCTCCAACAATTATTATCATGAGGTAAACTTCATTGGACCCCGGTTCACTTGGTGCAACAACAAAATTGGAGGAGCTCGGATTCTAGAAAGGCTTGACAGGTGTTTCTTTAACACTTATGCATTAAATTTATCTTCCCAATTGATTGTTAATCACTTAGCTAGAATAGCTTTCGACCATTGCCCATTAGTCCTTAATATTATCAATGCAAATTTTAAAACTGTTAATTCTATTAAGTTTGAGGATGTATGGTGTTCATATCCGGCTGCTCAAAAGGTAGTCAAGAAAGCTTGGTCCATTAACTATCAGGGGAATCATGCTCATATTTTAAAATCAAAATTTAAAAGATCTCTTAGATCTTTGTTTTTCTGGAGTAAAGCTAAGAAGGTGAACTTGAATTTATCAAAGGATAAGTTGATGAAGGAAATACTGGAAATTCAAAATTTAGAAGCTGAAATGGGTCAACTGTCCATTGAGGAGTGTTGGAGATTAAAAGCCAAAGTGTTGGAGCTGAATTCTATAATGGCTAGATTGAACACTTGGTGGAAATAAAGAGCCAAAACAAAATGGATGACTGATGGAGACAGCAAATCCATGTTTTTTCAAACATATTCTAGTGCAAAAAGGAGATTGAACAACATTGTAAAGATTAAAGATGAGGATTGAAATGTTTTAGAAGATCAAAATCAAATTGAAGGAGTCCTGTTCAGATTCTTTGAACAAAAATGGAGGCAAAGGGAGAGCTCTTTAGAGGAGTGGCATGTACCGATTTTTTTAGTAAATTGTGAAGACAGGAATTGGTTGTCAAGAGACTTCACGGAGGAAGAAGTTGAGGTTGTTATAAAAGATTTAGGCAGCAACATTACTCCATGATGTGATGGAATCACATATTCCTTTTTGAGATTTTATTGGGAAATCATAAAAAAGGATTTCTTAAATGCTATCATACATTTTCTTCAACATGGTGATATGGAGAAGTCTTGGAAGGATACTTTGATAGTGTTAATTCCAAAGGTTTCTAATCCTTTGAGTCCTTCAAACTATAGACCAATTAGCCATTGTAATTCAGTCTACAAAGTGGCAGCTAAAGTTATTCTTAATAGGCTAATTTTTATTATTCCCAAAGTCATTTCAAAGGAGCAAGCAACTTTCATTCAAGGAAGATCTATTTCAGATCATGTCTTGATAGCTCAAGAGGTATTTCACAAATTCAGGTTTTCAAACTCTTCCAAAGGACTAGTAGCTTACAAGATTGATATGAAACAAGCCTATGACTCAATGAGTTGGGATACTCTTGAAGGAGTCTTGAAATATTTTGAATTCCCTCCATTATTTTCCAAAATTAATTTGGAATATGTGTTAAAGACAAGGTTCTCTATTATTATCAATGGGAGCCAATCGGATTGGATTTCTGCCATGAGTGGCTTCCGGCAAGGTTGCCCATGCTCCCCATTTCTTTTTATTTTATGCTCCCATCTTCTTTCAAATGCACTAGCTTTGACTACCATTGGAATTAATATCTCTACTAATGGACCTCGGATTTCACACTTGCTTTATGCTGATGATGTAATGTTATATTCGGAAGCAAGTAAAAAGGTTGCTTTGAAGGTGAAAGGGATTCTTTCCAATTTCAGCAATTGGACCAGACAAAATATAAACATGGAAAAATCTGGAATCTTATTTGGGAAGAAAGTTGATAGGAGGAGGAAGAAGGCTATAACAAGAGATTTGGGAATCAAGGAAATAAAAGAAATTACTTACCTTGGTATTAAAATGGCATTGAGAAGATTAACTACTAATGATTATCAATTTATCATTGAAAAATCATTAAAGAAGATTAACACTTGGGGAAGCAAGCTTCTCTCCTTGACTGGGAAGATAACACTTGTGAAGTCGGTTTCTTTGGCTATCCCTACTTTCTATGGAACTCATTCCTTGGTCCCTATGAGTATACTTGAAGAAATTAACAAGCTTTGCATAAATTTTATTTGGAATAAGCCCAATGGTGAAATTGGCATTC
The DNA here is from genome assembly GCF_001605985.2 of Dendrobium catenatum. Classification (NCBI taxonomy): domain Eukaryota; kingdom Viridiplantae; phylum Streptophyta; class Magnoliopsida; order Asparagales; family Orchidaceae; genus Dendrobium; species Dendrobium catenatum. Next base: position 4,222 of record NW_021526789.1, on the reverse strand, counting down.
ATTATGTTAAGTGGGAGGATCTATGCAAACCGGTTAATAAAGGAGGAAGGCGATTGTGCTCACCTACCTCAAAAGTTGCTGAACTGAGAGCAAGACTTTCTTGGAGATTTCTGAATAAAAATTCTCTTTTATTCAAAATTTTATCTCCAAAATACGGATCCAGAATTGATGAAGACAATTCAAAGAGGAATGTTTCTTCCTCTTGGAAAATCTTAACTGATGGAGGCAAAGCTCTACAACCATTTCTGAAATGGAGTGTGGGGAATGGATCTAAGATTAAAGTATTTGAAGATAAGTGGCTGTTAGATAGAAAATTAAATGAATGGCCTTCCTTTGTTGTCCCTCAAGGTGAAGAACCGGTTATGCTGGAGAAGTTCATTGTAAATAATGAATGGAATTTGGTTGAATTGAGAAAAGTTTTTCGTAATTAAATGGTGGACCTAATTCTACAAACAAAATTAAGGAGTGAACAAACGAAAGACAAGCAAGAGTTGATCCACAGGGAATCAGGGAGAACAATTCCTAGTATGATAGCTGAAGCCAGATTTCAAAATCTGAATGATTGTAAATATTCAAAATGGATGAAGAAAGCCAAAATCAGCCTGAGAGTTGAAATCTTTGGCTGGAGACTATTCAAGGAAGCTATACCAACATTTCATTATCTGGCTCGGAGAAGATTACAAGGGAATGAAATATGTCCTAGGTGCTTGGATGGTATTGAAGATACGGAGCACATTCTATGCAAATGTTCAAAAATTAAGGAGGCATTCTATCAATTAAACAAATGGGGATTTTGGATTCCTTTATTTGAAAACCTGCAGGAATGCTGCAATTGGATGGAAATTTCTGCTGATCATAATGGTATGATTCTCAATTTATTCTTCAATGTCCTGTTTTTTTCTTGGAAGGCTAGAAACAAATTGACTCATGGTAAAGTGGTTGAAGGAGCCATTTTGGTGGTTGCCAATGCTGTTAGTTATTCTTCAATATCTAAATTGATTATTAAAACCAATTCAGATTAATGGGATGTTAACCAGCCTCCTAGGTTGTCCAAAAATTGGCATCCCCCTCCACCCGAATGGTTAAAAATCAATGTAGATGCTTCTCTTGATCAATCTTATAAAGCCGGTATTGGAGGTGTCATACCTAATAGTAAGGGAAGATTTTTAATGGCATTTGGAATGAAATATATCCATTGGGATGTATTTCACTTGGAGCTTCAAGCTATAAAATCTTCTTTGAAAGAAATTATCAAAGATTGGATGTTCAAATACAAAGGAGCTATCATTGAAGGGGATAATGCAATTGTTATTAGAAGACTTCAAAAGGCAAGGATAAATGGCTTTAAAGGAGAAGAAGATTTTGATTTCCTTTCAGAGTTTAATTTTGTTATTTTTTCTTATGTTGAGAGAAGTAGAAACAAGTTGGCCAATTGGTGTGCTAAGTATGCCTCGGCTAACAATTTCATTTGGGAAGAACTTTGCTTGAATAAGATTCCTCCTTCATTTGTTGAAATTTTGAAGGAGGAATCGACCCTGTAGTTTCTTTTCTTTTTGCTTTCTTTGCTATTAATGCATTTACTGCTCTTTTCAAAAAAAAAAAAAAAAGAGATAGGAGGCTCCCCTCCTAACCAGTCTACTATGGATGATTTTAATAATATGATTATGGATTGTGGGATCTCTGATATTAGTTTTATTTGTCCGAAGTTTACTTGGTCTAATTTAAAACTCTTGAAGAGATTAGTTAGAGAAGTAATTATATAATTTTGACTAGGTGTCCTTATTTAATGGTGGATTTAGTCCTTTTCGATTTTAAAATATATAGCTTCAGTCTCCATACTTCTTTAAGGTTGTGAAAAATAATTGGATGGCTCCTTTCTCTATTATGATGGATCTAATGATATTGTTAGATTCTCCTTAAAAATAAAATGACTTAAACAAGTGATTAGATAGTGGGAAAAAATTTTGTTAACACTTTTTATAATATCGACAAAGCGGAAAAAGATGTAATCCATTTGGAGAATAACTATATTTCTAATTTATGTGAAGAAAATAATTCTCTATTAATTAATGCTAAGAATCTTCTCTCTAATCATCAATTAAAAGAAGAAGAGTATTGGTGTTGTTGATTCTTATTAAATCTTGATTAGCTTGTTAAACCTAAGCTTATGTCCCAAGGCTAACCAAGAGGGGGG
>NW_021526789.1:0-1995 GCF_001605985.2 Dendrobium catenatum | reverse complement strand
TAAATTGATAATTTTAAAAATTCTCTTGGATTTTAAAATTCAAAACTGATTGATTAAAATGTCAAGTTAATTAAAGTTTCAAAAATAAAACTTTTCAACCACTAAATTAAAATAACCTACAATAAGTAAGTAACATAAATAAAAATGACACAAAGATTTATAGTGGTTCAGTAAATCACGACCTACATCCACTCCCTGAAGCCTCCCAATTTAGGTATTGCACTATTACCAAGTGACTCTCCTTTTTCCCCCACAGCAAGGCAAAGAAGCCTTTACAAAACTCTCTTCCACCAATCCCTGGTGCAGTAGAGAATCGTCATCCTTTCACACCCTCCAAGTGTTGGCAAAGAACTGACGTCCTTTCATACCCTCAAAGTCTGGGCAGAGAACATTCATCCTTTCACACCCTCCAAGTGTAGAAAGAGTACCTTGGTCCTTTCACACCCTCCAAGTATAGGCAAAGTACCTTCTGTTGTTTACACTCTCTAAGTGTCAGCAGAGAACCGTCTGCTATTCATACTCTCTAAGTGTCGACATAAAATAGTCGATTGTTTACGCTCTCTATGTGTCAACAGAGAACCAAATCTTCTTTAAAGTTCTTCTCACAAGTAATCTAGAAAGATAAGAGGAAGAGTGAAAAATACAAATCACACACAGAGATCCTTACCTTTGAGTAACCTTGTGAATCCTTTACACTCCACTAGGAAGAAATCTCTCTCAAACACTCTCTCACACACTCTCCTTCAATTTCCCTTTACAAATCATGAAGATAAATTGACAAAAGATTCAGAAGATTATTTATGTTAGTTTTTAGAGGACCTTTTATACAAAAGACATGAAAAATAGTCTAGAAAACTAAAATTTTCAAATTTTACCACACACGATCGTACAGTATGATCATGTTTCATACGTACGAATAGTTCAAATATTGTTGTGCATGAACCAATTGTGAATCAATATAAAATCATTTTATACCCTATCATCATCCGGTACGAATAAGGTTTGTCCAGGATAAATAGTTAGAAAATTTCAAATTCATATATACAAAATGTTAGGATGAAATGAATGAGAACAGACCTGAGATGTTCGTCCTGGTATGAATTAGGGATCATCCCATACAATCCATACTCAGGAAAAAATTTTGTGCGAGAACAAAAATAGAGGTGTTCGTCCCTGTATAAAAATTGGATCATCCTGTATGATCTTCATGTGAGAACAAAATAGAGGCATTCATTCTTGTATAAAAATTTGGATTGTCCCATACAATCTTCATGTGAGAACAAAACAGAGGCGTTTATCCCTATACAAAAATTTGGATCGTCCCGTACAATCTTCATGTGAGAACAAAACAGAGGTGTTCATCCTTGTATGAAAATTTGGATCATCCCGTATGATCTTCATGTGAGAACAAAATAGAGGCATTCTTCCCCGTACTAAAATTGAGATCATCCCGTACGAACCATACTTAGAAAAGATATTTTCATTCCTATTCGTTTGATTGCTCGTTAGGGAAAATAACTGACTAGATCACCCCATACGAAGTGATATCGTACAATACGATCAGTTTAAAAAAATATGAATTTTAAACTCTCCCCCGCTGTGTGTGTGTGTACTCAGTTGCTCAATTACAATCACACTCTCTCAGACTTAATAAAATGAAAAATACATACTTCAATTATAATAAACCCTAAACTGATCTTGATTTGAAGTCTTCAACAATCTGGAGTATGATTTCCCTAAAATATTAGTACACATAAGAGCAAAACAATTCTTCCAAAATATGTTAGGAGAAAAAATAATCAAATCAATAATATTTAGAATCATCAAAAACATACAAGTTGTAAGAATATCAAGCACGCAAAACTATGTAGCAACTATCTCAACAGATGTCAAAAAATTAACTCGAACTTTTTTCAGCAGGAGATTGGAATACCAAGTACTTTAATGTATTAATTAATAATGTTGAGTCCAGTAATTAGGTTGTTAAGCCTAAGT
>NW_021526788.1:0-220 GCF_001605985.2 Dendrobium catenatum | reverse complement strand
AAAGATCTACAAGAAGATCTGAAGGTAATGTACCAAAGAAAGAAGCAACTCGCTCCTGAAAGTGGGTACAACACAGCCAGTATTATTCACAAATGGATCACTAAGATTACAGTGAAAATAAAGGGAAGAATGAAGACCCAAAATGCCCTCATAGACACCGGGTGCGATGGGCTGAATCCCTCTCCTCCCGGATATAGATAGATTCTTCTATCTAATCTAT
>NW_021526787.1:0-341 GCF_001605985.2 Dendrobium catenatum | reverse complement strand
GAAGACTAAAAAGATGTCATATAAGTGGAGAATGAGGATGTTGATTCCTATTTTTAAGAATAAAGGTGATGCACAAGATTGTACAAATTATAGATGAATTAAGTTAATGTTTCATACTTAAAAAAATAAAAATAAAAATAAAAGTTAATGTTTCATACTTTAAAACTATGGGATAAAGTTATGGAGCATAGATTGTAGCATGATACTACTGTTTCTCAAAATCAATTTGGATTCATGCTGGGTAGGTCTACTACGGAAGTTATACATTTATTGAGAGTTTTGATAAAAAAGTATAAAGAGAATATGGAGAATCTACCTATGATATTTATTGATTTAGAAAA
>NW_021526786.1:0-231 GCF_001605985.2 Dendrobium catenatum | reverse complement strand
CATAAAACCAACTAGATTAGTTAATGGAGTTAGGGTAAAAATACCTTTTGCAGATTGGACTATAGAAGAACGTGACTTAGCACAACAAAATGCCAAATGTTTAAATAGCTTCTTTTGTGCTTTAAAATCTGAAGACTACATGCGGGTTTCCACTTGCAAATATGGAAAGGATATATGGGATAGACTTTGTATAAGTTATGAAGGGACTAATGAGGTTAAGCAATCAAGACT
>NW_021526785.1:0-224 GCF_001605985.2 Dendrobium catenatum | reverse complement strand
GTTTCATTTTGGTTAAGATTGGAGTGTGGATTGAAGCTTTGAGGTGTGTATGTCATCACACCTTCAATCTTCTTGATTTCTAAATGAATGCATTCATTCGTTCTGCCAATCCTTTGATAGCTTGTGATGATAACAGTGGATTCCACCATAATTTGTTGTTTTACACTTGTATCTAACTTGTTGATTCACTTTGCTTTGAAATGGATAGTTAGCATGTGAGCTTA
>NW_021526784.1:0-558 GCF_001605985.2 Dendrobium catenatum | reverse complement strand
AGAAGCAGGATAAAGAGTGATGAGAAATTATTCTGTGCGGACATCAGATTGTCCGGAGACCAATCAAAACGCGTCATGTCAGTCCATACACAGTGGTACCAAGTACCGGTACTCAGAAAAAAAGTGGTGTGGCGCATTCTGGTTGGTCTTTTGGAGGCCGTTCGAGATCCGCGCATAATAATTTTTTTGGAAAACGGGTAGAAAACATAAGGAGTAAAATAATTATATGATGCTTGTCGGAAAATTCTCGATAGCACCCCACCTTTTGCTTTTCAATCTAATATCCAAACATTTTTTTTTTTCATCAAAGTGCTAGCATTAGTTTTTCGTTTCTAAATATGTGATCATTCTTTTCCATCCAAATGTAGTAGGCAGTGATATGAACATATAGGAAGCAATATTTTTTCGTAAATTTTCAATTAAAAGAATCAATTTTAGTTTAGCACTTGATGAATAGAACCACCAAGTTAAGAAAAAAAAAAACTCCAGAAAATTGGGACAATACAATGCTCGGAATCTATAACTTTATAATATTACTTTTGTTCTTGTAACTTGTAA
>NW_021526783.1:0-248 GCF_001605985.2 Dendrobium catenatum | reverse complement strand
CGGCGGATCTATTGGCCCGATTATATCAGTGCCCCAGTATTCAAATGGCCATGATGCTATTGTTGGGTGCAGTGGATTTGGAGGCTGATGTATAACATCACCGTGGATTTGACACTCGTGGCACCTCCTAGCGTGATGGATACAATCCTTGACCATAGTTGGCCAATAATATCCCAACCTCTTGATTTTAGCAGCCATTTTGAGACCTGATTGATGTGCTCCGCAAAGCCCTTCGTGAATTTCTGTCA
>NW_021526782.1:0-9226 GCF_001605985.2 Dendrobium catenatum | reverse complement strand
ATCAAACTAGCCTATTCACCCCATACATGCTATATATAATTGTATGCATGTTTATTGCTAGGGTATGGTTATGACTGTATGGCTTGCAGTACTTACTTTTCATGTGAACAAATTGTTAACCCTTTTTTTTTGTTATTTTTAAGCGCCTCAACAAAATGATGGTGCTATACCATGGGGTTTGTTGAATATGTTACAAGTTCGTAGGTATGAAGGGTAGGAGCATTTCAGAGGGCCACATCTAGTAGAGGTTGGGCTGAGCAAGGGTGTAGATAGGTGGGTGGGTTGTGCCTTGGTGGAGTGTGTGTGTAATGGAGGAAATGGATGGGGGAACACATTCTAAGAAAAAAAATTGATGGAAGAATTAAAACAATTGAAGTGAGGTGTAGTTGCATGTATGAGGGACTAAAGTAGTACTTATAATTTGGCTGTTTATGTCATTTCAATATAATTAATTATCTCTATTCACAATAATGACTAAATTAATTTGTTTATTAAGTGAGAGGAATGCCTATGATATTTAAATCTTGCTCCTAGCCGTAGCATAGTAGATAAAGTCAACAATATCCAATTGGTCTCTTAATAAGTAATAATTAGCATTGATTTTTGGTGACTATTTGCTTTAAGGTAGTCAGTCTTTGTGATAAAAGAAGCTATTAGTTCTTGTTTCACAATCTTTCCACGATTAGTAGATGGGGAGTAGCAACATCGAATGAGAGTTGAGAAGAATTACAAATATGACCAAGGATGAAAAACCATATAATTAGGCTAAAAGAATTCATTCCATCCCTGACTTATGGCATACTAGCTTTAGGTTCAACTCAGACAATAGTGATGATCCCAAGGGCTTGTAACAAGTCAATTGCGGGTTAAAAGCTACTTAGGGTAGAAACTTTGATCTGCCACAAATCATTCAAACATACATACATTGGGTAAACTCAAGCTCAAGTGCTTGATTTATGTCTTCCATGTCTAGGAATTTAGCATATAATTATATTTGGGAAATTTAAGTGGTTTGGTGAAGATAAATAATTATTCATGCTTGATTCAATTGCTCCAAGGGCTCCCCATTGTTTTGGGATGTGATGGGAGCATTAGTTTGGAAAGACTCCAAAAAAGTTTCTTCAGGGGTTTTGTGGCCCCAAAGACTAGAAAGTGAATCTAATTCACAAGGGAGTAGAAAGTAGTTTTGTCATCATGCACAAATCACAAAGGTTTCATATACTCTGATGATCAAAATACAAATAGAGTTTGTGCTTTAGATCACTTGTTCACGCAATGAATGGTTGTTTAGTTGAAGTATTGGGGGTGTATTTTATTCTTTTTGTATGCATTAAATGATTTACTTTGGTGTTCGGCTTAAAGACAATAGAGTAAAAGTAAAATTTAAAATTTTGAAGTATTAAGAAAACCCTAACACCAATTTTTCAGCATTTTAAAATTTTATGGTTTTCAAATTCTTTGCGCCAACATGCTTCTCTTGATAGATCCCATTAATATTGCCTATTGTGTTGTCCTTCGCTGGAGAGTTCCCCTGATCCCCTATTGCTGTTGAAGACTTACCCCAAGCCCCTCCAAGTTGAACCCATACTCAACCATTTCGGTTGCCGTACTCACCTATTGTCATCTTTGTTGCAAGTGACCTCACTCAAGTCCCTCTTGTCTTTTTGATGACATCTTCCAAGCTCCCTTTTATTGTTGCCAACCTCCCTTGTGCCCTCCTCTTGCCTCAACCTCTCCCAAGCTTTCCCTCTTGTCTTTGATGACATCTTCCAAGCTCCCTCTTATTCTTGGCAAACTCCCTTGTGCCCTCCTCTTACCTCAACCTCTCCCAAGCTTCTTTAAGTTGCACTTACCCTTGCCCCTTTACAATTCCTCCCTTGCCTATCATTGTCCCCATAACCGTCAATCTCCCTTGAGATCCTCCTATTGTCAATGGTCTCCCCTAAGCTTGTCTCTGTAACTGACAATCTCCCTTGAGCCCCTATCATCAATGGTCTTGCCCGATCCCCTCCACATTCTAAATACGAGAGAGAAAGATATATTTTCAATTATTTTACATGTATTCTATCAAATATATAAAGATATTTCATTGCATTTGATTTGTTTCTAATTAAACTACTATATAAATTTAAGATATATTAGATTCTAATTACTTTCCGTTTATAAGATGCATACTTTTTAGAAACATACCATACAACCCCTAAATCAATTGCAACCCTAAATCTTAAAATATGTGAAGCCTTACAAGACCTTTACTCATCAACTTCTCTGGCCTAATTAAATTATCAAATGATTTATGGCATATTAAACTAAATGCTAAAAATAAAGAACATTATTTGTATTTCTGTAGAAATAGTAAGCAATTTAGATAGTTAAACCTATAAGAGATTTGATGTTGTTTACAAATTGGGACAAATAATTTGAACCAATGTTGGTCGTTTCATCCACATAAGCCACCATTATTATCATCAAACAATCAGTAAATTGAAAATATTCCATAACAATTTATAAATTAGAAATTATGAAACTAATGATAAGAAGATGAAGAGATTAATTTCCAAAACTAACTAACTTCTTATTTATAGTTCAGAAAATATGTTTGCATTTGTTGCATATAGTTTGCCATATAGATTGTCATAAGTAACAACAGAAGGTAATAAATCTGAACAAAATCAAGACTTTGGCATGCACGCCATCTTGATAACCTTTGTTGATCAAATGCAAAAATGCATGTGCTGCTGGATCTTTAGGAACATGGCTCAACACTATTAACGATTGACACTCAAACATAAGCTAACAATTTTGTAAGTTTAGAAACAGAACCAACATGGTTTAGCAAAAAGTTGAAAAAATCTGAGAATCAATGACAAAAAAGATCATAAACAATTTGCTAGTGACTTAGTATAGCAATTTAACCAGCTAGAAACAACTAATAATAGCTCAGAGAATCCATTTTGTAAAAATAGGGGAACTTAACTTAAGGTCCTATTGTTTCTAAAAAATATTGTTGAGTATTTTTTTGGTTCAACTATGAACCTTGTACACTATTTTGAATGTGGTTGTTAACATAATGGATCTAGTTATTTTAGTTTTGAATGTGGTATTGAATTAATGGATTTTGTTATTCAAGTTTAATTGCAAAAAATAATTGATTCCATATTCATATTTGAATAACTAGATCCATTATGCTAGTAACTTAATTCAAAACTGTAATGACCATGCATCCAAAATAGTAGAAATCAAATTCATAGTTTGGTCAAATTTTTTTAATCAATGAATTAAAATATAATTTGTGGTCAAATATTACGGTCTTAGTGATAATCAAATATTACGGTCTTAGTGATAAAGCCTTATAAAATTCATCACAACATCTCATAGTCACCATTAGCCTTATTCTAGCTGTGATTGGTGTTTTGAATTGTCATTTTTCATCCATTCCTGTTGAGTATTCTGAGGTGTCAAATATATTTTTCTCAAATTATTTTGAGGAATTTCTATCCATTTAATTTTTAGGTCGATTCATTTTTACTCTAATTTTATCAACTCATCTGGCAGGCATATTTTCTACCAATATACTATTTAGTGTACAATTATAACCACCTAAGTTTATTTACAATTATCTTATCTTTAGGTGTTACTTTGATCGTTCATCTAATATAATCATTCCTTATTATATCCATCCTAATTATATTGTACGTCCATATTAAAATTCTCATTTTTACCATGCCCTATATGAATTTCAATGATTTTCTTTTAACCCAATGTTCAAATCAACGTAGCTTCATTGAACTATTTGACATGATTATCCTTCATGCCTCCATGTTATTATTTGATTACAAAAAATTATCAAGATGTTTTATATTTTAACCATACAAGTTTAAGTTTAGAAGTTATATTCTAATTTATATATTCATTCTTTTGTATAATATATGTAAGATGCTTAGAACTATTACTCCTAGCTATCATTTTATCTTATTGAATAATAATTGTTGACATCACACCCATTCAAATTACATGTCATATACTCCTCAGCCATTTCTACTAATTTTATGGCGCCTATCTTCTAAATGTTTCCTCCATTTAATTTTTCTTTTATTTTAGTAAACGTCTCACTAATTAAAATTATATTATATACAAAAATATACACTAAGTCATCCCACTTTAAATAGCCGTTGTGTAAGAACATCTATGATTGATGCCAAAAGATGTAGAGTTTTGGCTATCAACCTTCAATAATTGAAAACTATTTAGTCACTCTACAACTGCTTGTAGTATTTTGTCAATATTGGATTACATATCTTTAATACCACTACATATCTTTGTCACTCGTTTTATAGCTTATATTACTCGGTTATATGCCCTTGCAAGTCTTAAAATCAATAAAAATCACATGCATATCTTTTTTTTTTTTTCTATGCATCTCTATTAATTGTTGTAACACAAATATAACATTTATGGCAAATCTTCCTAGCTTGAATCTAAATTAGTTCATCAAATTTCATTTCAATTTTGTAACCTATGTTTTGTCACACTCTCCCATAACGCTATTGCATGACTCATAAATCTTATTTCTTTATAATTAGATATATATATATATATATATATATATATATATAGATCCTATTTTCTCCTTTCTTAGTATCAAGTTATTATATAGATCTTTAAAAACTGTAATTTACCTCTCTTAGCATCTTATCTTGAAAGATATATAATTTCTCACCTTTCAAATTCCTCTACCTTATTTTAGGGTGATTATTTCTTTTCATTGTTTTTATCTTGCTTTTGAGATATAAATTCACAACTGCTATCATATGCTGTGTGGGCAAGCTTTCTCTTAGAACCAACTTATAATTTTTGATAGATTTTTTTCTTCTTCTAAATAAGAGGAAATCTGTTTGTGATTTGGTGATTCTATTTATTGAAAATAATGAAGTGTTCTTCTTGTGTATTATGAAATAGGTATTTACTGTTGCATGATTATAGATCATTTCCAAATCATGATAATCTCTCTATTCTCGCAAAAAAAAAAAAAAAGAAGTGATACTGAGATTGACACAGCCTCTTTATGGGCCTCTCATACATGCTTTTGAAAAATCAACTTTGCATTATGTTTCTCCTATAAATTAATGAAGGGAACTACAAATTGGAGGCATAAATGAGTGGAGTTATCACTTGAGGAAAAACAAATTAAATTCTTCAGATGAAACCATAAGATGCTGCAACAAAAAAATAGGGTAAATGAAACATTAAAAAACTTTTTTGTACTCTCGTTCTTAAGCGATCAATTTGGAAGGGATTTGCAACACCAAAGAGAGCACCAAAGAGAGAAGAGGGCACGGATCATCAGAAGTTAATGACAAATATATAGGTTGCAAACAACCCACCTTTATTAAAGCTGCGAACTAGTTTCTATTGTTCCATATCGAAATTTATTTGGCAAGCTGCAGTACACACATTTCATGTTCTGTGTAGCATTCAGAGATCATTCAGCTGTGCACTGCTTTGCTTGTTTAAAAATTAGAGAGAGAGCACATGACGTGTGAGGTTCACTCTGTTGGGGCTTGATGAATTGATTTTGGACACATTTGAGGTCTAGATTGTTGTGATTTAGTTATTAAAAATATTACAATTGATTTGAATGTGAATATATTAGTTGATAACCCTTAACCATACAATTTATTACATATTCGATAGATATAGGGTAACTTTGCACTCATCATGGGCCCAACTTGGGATTCTTGGCCATGCTAATCTGCCAATTTGGCTAGTTGTGCCTTTGAACAAGTTTATCGGATTTATGTTTTTACACGGTTTCAAATTGGCATCTTAATTGTAGAGGTACTTGGATTTTCATTTTAATCCAACTTGTTTGTTTTGGAGGATGGGCTTATTTTTCATAATCAGTTTACCTTTTTGGTTTGTTTGGCCTACATGTTGACTTCAGTAGTTCAGTGTTTTCTTAATGGTATTTCATGATATATTGGCTACGAGCTCAAGCTCAGTTACATTAAAACAAATGCGTGTGATTTAAACTTTTTTTTCATATTTCTTTGATGAATTCAATTATCTAAGAATTACATTCGATCCACACAACTAACCTAAAATTTTTAATTAGAATGTATTTACATTTTCTACCAATTCCTTTAAATTAACAAAGCCTGAAGGCTCACATACCGTGCTATTTTTTGTAAGCATTTGAGTGAATGCCCGGCCTTTTTATGTTTTTCTTTTTTTTTTTTTTAATTATTAGATTTTTAAGTCATCTTCCCATGGTGCTGTACTTGATTTCATTTTATGCTGCAGTCCATTGGATTCATTTACTTTTTTTATTAAAGCTTGGGATTCGAGTGCTCTGTTGTTGTCATGTTAACGATAGGGATGCAGTTGCCTTATTCAGCCACCCAAACCACCATGGGTATCTGGGATTGAATAATTTATTTTTCTTTCAAGCCATTCTAATGTTGATAGATTCAATCCTAGCAAAGTAGATTGAATGGCTGAGATGAAAGCAATTTTTTCTCTACGATCCCAACTAAATCCAATTTGCATCACTTGTCCAAGTTTTAAGAGTGAAAAGTGTTAGCTATCCATATAATGCCCGCTGCCCTTTGCTTTTATATCATTGTTTTTCGCTAATGATTTCACATCTCCCTGGCCAGCATCCATGGACAGTGTGCCATCATTATGTTTGATGTCACCGCTCGACTTACTTACAAAAACGTTCCAACTTGGCACAGAGATCTCTGCAGGTCAGTATAGAGCACCACCCCATGCTTCCCCTATAAGTTTATAAAAGTGTTAATATTATCTTGCTTATTTGCCTTTGTTGCTGTCAGGGTCTGCGAGAACATTCCTATTGTTCTTTGTGGAAACAAGATAGATGTTAAGAACAGGCAGGTGAAGGCAAAAATGGTCACATTTCACAGGAAGAAGAATCTTCAGTACTATGAAATCTCTGCCAAAAGCAATTACAATTTTGAGAAGCCATTCTTATATCTAGCAAGAAAACTTGCAGGGTATTACCTGTAGTTTTAATTATGTTAAGACCGCTTTTGAGTTTTTTTTCTTAATCAATAGGTTAGTCTTTTAATTTTTATACGGTTCACGCAGGGATCAAAACCTTCACTTTGTTGAGTCCCCTGCTCTTGCTCCTCCAGAAGTGCAAATCGACCTTGCTCAACAGCAACTGTAAGTGAAGATCAATGCTTCATTAATTTCTACCTTTTTTCCTTATTTAACCCGTTGAAAGGAAATTTTAAATTAGATGAGAAATTTTGTAAGTGAACTTCTCTGTGCAGCTCACCTTAGTCTGTTGGTTGAGATCTTTGGCTATCAATTAAGAGGTCTTAGGTTCGAAGCTTGCATATATGATATGTGTGCAAGTTTGTTTAAGGTTTCGTTTGGAACGACTTTCTTACTATTTCTTAAAGCAGCTTTCTAGTTCAAAATTAAAAAAATTATACTAAAAAGTTGCTTTAAGAAGCAGTAAGAAAGCCATCCCAAACAAAACCTTAATTGCCCCAAATGTCAAAAAATTTTTTTTTTTTAAGCTGTTAGTTTCTCTATGCGAGTATGATGCATTTATTTCTTACAGAAGCACAGGATGCACAATTATAAAAATCAAAATCTCTTAGTAGAATTGTACAACCGAAGAAATTTATTTCAGTATGTTCTTCAACTAAATGCTAGCTTTGTTTACTTAACAGGCATGAGCAGGAGCTTGCTGCTGCAGCTGCCCAGCCCCTTCCTGATGATGATGACGAGTCTCTCGATTAAGGTGAATGCCCTGAATAACCTGGAATGAGTTATGGTCTAAACAAACGCCTTGTATGTTGAGGAGATTTATTCGTTCTGAATGCAAGGCGATTTATTATCAGAATGTTACTAGAGTCGATTGCATACTGTCATTTACCTTTATTCCATTTAAATTGGTTGTAAACTTGTGGTGTGTGGAATTCCTGTTTCCAAATGTTTTTGAGGTGTCAAAATTTTCAGTATTTCTGAGATTTTGAAATTTTCGTCTCCAAAACATGGTTTTCTTGTGATTTTAAGATTTTAAATTTGCTCTATTGAACCTCTATATTAAATCAAAGTTCCTTGCATCTCTATTCTCTCATACATCAGACAGACACTTCATACAGAGCTTGGAGAGAAATGTTGAATAAGATTAATTTAAAAACAGTTTATATTGAGTCAAATGAATGATACCCTCTCTTTTTTTTTGTCAGTAAGTTTAGAATGTTTAGGTCAGAAGCTTTGACCATAATGTAATGTCAAATGGGTTAAAATTCTTATATAAATTTAAGGTATGTTATTTGTGTTGCATGATTGGAAGTGTGTTGCATGATTGGAAGTATGAATAACTCGCTTACAATTTAGCCATAAGAGAAGTAAATAAAACATGTAATAGATACAAGCCACAACGAACTATAAGCTTTAGGTTTCATTTGAGACGGTTTTTTTATTGCTTCTTAAAGCGGATTTTTTAGCACAAAAATTAAAATTTTTATACTAAAAAGTTGTTTTAAGAAGCAGGAAGAAAGCTATTCCAAACGAAGCTTTAATCTAATTAAAATAACTTTAAATAGCATATGATCTGCAAAAAGTCACTCTTCTTTTGGAGAAATTATTGTGTGGAGTTCGGACAGTCAAAATTGTTTGGGCGTATTTATTGAATATTTAATGTGTATTTGTAAATATGCAGTTGTAAGTATTTGTTGATTTATTGCGTATTTATTGAATATTTATAAATATGATTCTTTCCGTCCGGATTTCACACAGAATAATTTTTACTTCTTTTGACTCAGAGCAGACATAATTGTACATAACAAGTGCAAGTAGGTTGTTGCAAGTAGGCAAGTAGCTAGTATTCTAGCCATTAGCAATGTAATAAAATTGCGTACATTGCGTTGGAACAAAAATTATTTGTGGGTCACTTTCAAATTTTATGTGGACTTGTCAAGGTTCTACTGTGGTTGTGATGGAGCCATATCGATGACTGGGGATGTAATGGAGTTGAGTTATGCTTAATTTGAGCTTGATTTATAGGCTAAGTCTGGAGCTCGAACTCAAGTTTAAAAGTCGAGTTTGAGCTCAGCTCAAAAAGATAAAAATGGGCTCACGAGCAGGTCTTGATATCTCGGCAAAAGCAAAGGAAGAATATTTTGTGAGGTGAAGTTTTTTGTTTTCTTGGGTACAACTACAACTTCTCTTTTTTTTTTTTTTC
>NW_021526781.1:0-289 GCF_001605985.2 Dendrobium catenatum | reverse complement strand
ACTTATAATTAATTATGTATAAATATAATTAATTAAAGATAATTATAATTAATTATAAATAATTAATATTTGAAAAGAGAGAGAAGCTTCTCTCCCTTGATCCTCGAGCCAACACCGACAACCCTACGAATGTACGAAATCTCCTAAACTCAGATCCTCGCTTCCGTTGTGTGCGGCGGACCGGAAAACCGCCTATACACGCCTTTATTGCTCGTGGTGGGATGGGACCCCAGTCCGACGCTTACGACGAGACGAGAATCGCCTAAACTCTACTTCGGTGTTCGTGGCG
>NW_021526780.1:0-410 GCF_001605985.2 Dendrobium catenatum | reverse complement strand
AGAGAAAGAATGAATTGAAACTGGGTGGAGGCAAAAATGTGCATTACCCTAAAGTGTATCTCGCTTTGAATCAGAATGCGAGAGGGAGTTATTTTGCCAGAGCCAAAACGAGGAAAAGATTCCTCATTTGCTTTTGACAGGAAGTTTTCAGAGGCATTTCTGTGAGATTTCTTAGCCAATACCTTTTGTCTCTTGCTTGAGGAGGCCATTGTCGATTTGAAGTCGAAAGGGATTGAAAGGGAAGTTCGAAGATGTGATTGTTAAGTTAGAAAGCCTTCATTGTTAAAGAAAAACGATACGTTCGTCCTGGACAAAAATAGTTCATCCTAGCCGAAAATTATCGTTCGTCTGGACGAAAACATTTCGTACAGATGATCCAATTCGTCCAAAATGTAACAGCTTTTCGTAAT
>NW_021526779.1:0-294 GCF_001605985.2 Dendrobium catenatum | reverse complement strand
TTTAGCCCAAAAGCTAAATGTTGGATTTCTTTCTCCTCTTAGCTCCAAAAGCTAAGGGGATTTCTCCAACATGTAGCCCAAAAGTTACATGTTGGACACCTTCCTTAGACCCAAAATCTAAGTAATCTCTTTCACTCAACTCAAATTTGAGTGATCTCTCCTATGACATTTAAAATGCTAAATATCTAGATGTCCCTTAGGAATTATCCAATCGATTGAAGTTCATCCTACCCTATTAGATGAATTTCATCAAGTCTTAAGTGAAACCCCTTAGGCATGTCTATCTTACCCTAT
>NW_021526778.1:0-313 GCF_001605985.2 Dendrobium catenatum | reverse complement strand
GGAAGTAAGAACCTCAGATCTATAAACCCTGACACTACCCTCAGGGTAAATCTGGTTAATTTCAATCTGACTTAAGGGAAATGGAATCCTACAGCTGCAAAGTGGGATTCGTGCATTCGTGCCATTTTTCTTGAGCCAATAGATTTCTTGCGACTCCGTTGGGGAGTACCTTTCTCTCCATCTTTGGATGAAAAGGCCATTCATATTTAGTCTCAATTAATAAAATATCTAAAACTAACTATAGATGTTTATTCAACAGTCTTGTGTTTTCTTTTATAATATAATTCATGTTGATTCTAATCACCCCGGGAGC
>NW_021526777.1:0-296 GCF_001605985.2 Dendrobium catenatum | reverse complement strand
AACCAGCTTCCCGCTTGTTCATTTCAAACAGCCGGATAGAAGGTGAAAAGATCCCATCTCCTCCTGCCTATTTCAGGACAGTGGATTGGGGTGACTCAGTATCTGTCCGATCACCTCAAGACAGCAAACAAAAGAGTCACAAAATCTGGTGCCTATTTGATCAGAATAGGACACTCAGGAAAAGAGGCGAGGAGTTCCTGCCAGGTGCTCTGTCAGGCCCTCTCTACCCAGTAAAACCAGCTACCCGCTTGACCGTATCTGGTCAGCGGGGTGGAAAGTGAAAAGGATCCCACCCC
>NW_021526776.1:0-320 GCF_001605985.2 Dendrobium catenatum | reverse complement strand
CTCACTCATTACCTATGAGCAAAGTTTGGGTCAAAGAGTTTTGAATGCAGGTGAAACTATTGTTCTAAAAGCTGGAGATACAGAAAGTGATAGCCTAGTTGGTGACGAAGGAAATGATGTGTCAACGAAATCACAAAGCTCACCTAAGCATAAGCAAAAGTGGAAAAAAGGTAAAATTGGTAAGGATGTCCATATTTCTTCTGACATTATTTACTTTCGATGCAGGAAGCCTGGACATATGAAAAATGAGTGCCCTAATTCAAGAATTCTTTCTGAAAAGAGCAGGGTAAGGCGAAGCTAAATTTAAACTGGGGAAATAA
>NW_021526775.1:0-334 GCF_001605985.2 Dendrobium catenatum | reverse complement strand
CTTTGCATGAATAAATTTAAATTTCTCATTCTGATAAGAAAGATTTTTTTTTTTAAACAAAGATTTTTTTTTTTCCTACTTGTATGCTACTTAATTTACCAAAAAATGATTTTTATTTCTAATAAGGCTTCATTTGGGACGGCTTTTTTGCTTCTTCTTGAAGTAGCTTCTAGTACAAAATTAAAATTTTGGTACTAAAAAACTGTTTCAAGAAGCAATAAAAAAGTTGTTATAAACAAAGCCTAAGTACACATTTATAATGTAATTTTTCACAAGCATCTTTTATCTTATTCATCTAGTATGAAAATCAACCAAAATATCTATGTAATTTAAT
>NW_021526774.1:0-318 GCF_001605985.2 Dendrobium catenatum | reverse complement strand
TAAATGGCAATCTAGAACCTGTGAGCTATCAGGTTGGTCGGTGGCATCGGAAAACCAGAAATTGAGCCAGAATGATGCTGCTGATTTGAGCTCTGAATTCGCAGTGGCTGAACTACAGGCTTCGGTATTTCAGCAAGGAAATAATAGATCTCCAGGTATGAATGGAGTCACTTCATCTTTCTATAAATACTATTGGGATATTGTGTGGAAAACTTTATGGGAAGCTATTAAGTGCTTCCTAAACTCTTGTCATATGAGTAGGAATTGGTAGGATACTCTATTTGTTTTGATTGTTAAAATCAAAAACCCTTTAACTCC
>NW_021526773.1:0-565 GCF_001605985.2 Dendrobium catenatum | reverse complement strand
TTGACTCCTTTCTTTTCAAGAACTCTCCATAGCACATATTTCAATTCTGAATCTCACATTAAGTAGTTATTTCTTTTTAGATCATCATCCCAGGTAATGTCATTTTCTTTAAAGAGAAATTGTGGAAACTTTAAGGTAAAAATTGTATATCATTTTTTGAGAATCATTTACATATAGAGGATTAGCTTGATTGGGAGCAAGGTATGGAGGTTTTCTTCATATACATGGTATTTCTCCGGAAAAATAAGTTTTAGTATATGGCTTGTAAGCTTTAAGGGCGAGTTGGAGCTTGGTGGCTAAAGATGTGCTAGTCGAGAAGGAAGGATGTTACGCCGGCCCAGGAGGGGCCGGCTGGACCGGTCCAGGTCTACTCGCGACGGAACCGCGAGAAGCAGGCGGAACCGAGCGGGTGAAGCGAAGCCGACGGGGGCCAGGGAAGATTTTTTGGGAGGGAAATTTTGAATGCGAGGGGCTGTTTAGACATTTTGTAAAACTCCTTTATGGTTAATTAGGGGTGAGGAGGAAAATGGGGGATTATCTTGAATTTGAATTCTCTTTTGAGATC
>NW_021526772.1:0-396 GCF_001605985.2 Dendrobium catenatum | reverse complement strand
TACTTCTGTAGATCCTGTAAAACTTATCTGCAACAATGTCATACAAATTAAGAAGATAAGAACAAACCAAAATCAGATATGAAAGAACAGAAGTATGCTTCTCCAACCACCACCACCAAAAACAACAATATCAAGTCTTTGTCGCACTACGTGGGGTCGGCTACATGAATTCTTTTTCTCCATTGTGTCCTGTTAAAAGTTAAATTCTCGTTTAAATCTAATAAAGAAATATTATTTCTAATATTTTTTAACCAAGTATTTTTAGGTCTACATCTACTTTTCTTAACATGAGTCAAATCTAATACCTCTATTTTCCTAATCGGGTAATCGGAAGGCCGCCGTTTTACTGGACCAAACCATCTAAGACGACTCTCTCTAATCTTATCTTCCACTGGC
>NW_021526771.1:0-287 GCF_001605985.2 Dendrobium catenatum | reverse complement strand
CCTTAGTCGATGATGTTAACCTATGTGGAAGAGGTCGAATCGAATCCCCCTGGGATCGATTTTTCCTTGATTGGGAGGGGGCGAATGTCGCGTGTATCCTGAATCAAAGGTAGAGAATGGTTTATCTTTAGCCCGGTACTACCTTTTTGAGGTCAAGATTAAAACATTGCCCAAGGAGTAGAAGTCTAGCAATGGACTGTGTAAAGCTTTTAATTGATTGGAAGTATCCTTGTATTTATTGGGATTTTTAAAAAATATCATCTTAATGTTAAAAGTATTATGGGATC
>NW_021526770.1:0-376 GCF_001605985.2 Dendrobium catenatum | reverse complement strand
TCTAGGGTTAGGTCTTCCCTTTCCTTAGAACCAACATTAAATTCAATCCTCTAGGGTTAGATCTTTTCTTTCCTTAGAATCAAATCCAAATCCAATATTCTAAGGTTAGGCTCTCTTTCCTTTAGAATCGAAACTTAAATCTGATCTTCTATAGTTAGGAATTCTTCCTTTCTATACGATCACCCAAACTTCCTTTTTCTATAGGGATAGACTTTCCTTCCTTTAGGACTAAGTCCACTAGTGGTAGAGTACGCCCCTCGTGGTACTACCCTAGTATCAATTTAAATCTTAATTCCCCAGGGATAAACTTTTCATTCCCTTCGGATCAAAATTCCAAACTTGATATTTAATCTCGGTCAACGCCAATATGTGCAAT
>NW_021526769.1:0-977 GCF_001605985.2 Dendrobium catenatum | reverse complement strand
ACTTTGATACATGATTATATAATTTGTTGAGCTAGAAATTAATTCTTTTTTAATTCTTGTGTAACTCCATCCATGCATCACATCACATCAGGCCCACCTTTGTTGCAGGTCATTATTCATATCTTATCGAAATATCCCTTTTACCACTCATTGGACTCACCTCTATCATTGAACCTGTACAATTCATAACTTTGTCGTTCTATCCATATACATTATGTTTTTAAAGCTTCTTTCATAAGATTTCAATGTTTGAACATTTTGATGTATACCTCACATTTTAATTTATTTGCATTGTATACCTATATGTGTCTTTCAATTGACAAATATATTCCCATTTTCATAAAGTTAAATAGGTGATAGTTTTATATTAAACTATATCATAAATAGGGCATATAGTGACATTAAATTGTAATAAGTTCATTTCATGAAATTTCGTTTGCTTATTTGACTTGATTGCGGTTGTCAACAATTCCTTACCGGGAAATTTATCTTGTTACTGTACTTCGACACTTCTTGTATTTACTACTTAAATAATTGCATCAAATTAACGTCTAATTACAAACACAATTAAAATTTGAATTTCTTCTTAAAATAATATTTTTACCTCAAAATGATATTTACTCATCAATTCCAAGCTCCTCAACTCCTATTCATAATTTATTCTACAAGGGAATACAAAAAATCAGAATTTACCTTTGAAACCTAGCTTTTCCTCTAAATTTTCCTGCTTCCTTCGGCCAACACCCAAATTTCCCCCTTTCAATAAGGTTGTAAGGCAAAGTAGCTTTCTTAGGTTGTTAAATTACCTAAGTGTGTTAATGTCTAAACCATTCACGCCCCAAAATATCACCATCCAAGGAGATTAGCGCCGTTGTATGCCTGTGAAAGTGGCAAATTCCTCTTTGCTATAGGACATTAATTTGGTGAACAGTAGCATTTAATATTTATATTCGGAAGAATTTTTATAGAACTAATTT
>NW_021526768.1:0-211 GCF_001605985.2 Dendrobium catenatum | reverse complement strand
GGGTGGCAACATTGTCGACCGGTGCTTAGCATGGATGAGACATTCTTGCTTGGGAAGTATCGAGGGACGCTCTTAGCAGCAGTAGGCATTGATGAAAATGGTGGGTTGTTTCCACTAGCTTTTGCAGTGGTGGAATCGGAGAGAAATGAATTATGGATTTGGTTCCTACAAAACCTACAAGAACTTTTACCAACGGTTGCTAATCGACAAA
>NW_021526767.1:0-397 GCF_001605985.2 Dendrobium catenatum | reverse complement strand
TCATCAGCAAAAAGCATACACCAAGGTACATCCTCTATTCATGTCATTATTGTTCGACAAGTTTTACGCTGGCTGCCGACACGCACATCGCTAAAATCATTAATTTTGCCTCTTTTCACGTGTATTTCAATATAGGGGTCAACAAACTTTTAGACTCTAAGGTTTACCTCCATAATTTAAGTTTACTTTTAACTCTCTTTCTAGTCTTATCAACAAGAAGAATATCATTAACGAAAGGCATATGCCATGGCACAACCCTTGCAAAGGTCTATTAAAATAAAATATAAGTTTTGAGTGTTACATTTGTTATGTTAAATGAATGAAATAAATCATAGCACTCAAACATTCAACAACAAAAAAAAAAAAAACATTAAATGTTGTGCAACAATTCCTCAAA
>NW_021526766.1:0-213 GCF_001605985.2 Dendrobium catenatum | reverse complement strand
GTGTCCCTTCTCTCATTTGGAGTGGGGTAAAAAAAACAAAGCTTTCCATCGAGGAGATTTTATAGAAATCCCTCATTATAAAGCACTCGTTATAAAAAAAAAACATTCGCAAGACGAAAAACACATAAAATTCCAATGCAAGCCAATCCGCAAAACTCACAAAACAAAACTTCTCGATGCAAAACAACTCATAAAGCCCTTTGCAAAACTTAA
>NW_021526765.1:0-466 GCF_001605985.2 Dendrobium catenatum | reverse complement strand
GGACTAGTGAGCAATACCTGCAGAGTGGAACCTTGCAACTGGATGAATCCTGAGCCATACAGATTGAAGAATGAAGCTTAAGGAGTTGCCAGATTCGTCGGCAGCGAGAGCAGGTGGCTCGGTTTCCGTCGCATTTGGAGAAGTGTAGGAGGAGGAGCTGAAGGGGTTGGCAGGCGTCCAAGGGCGGGCAAGAGCAGGAGCTTCGCCGGCGGCGGTCGGGCTTAATGTCTGTGCAACCTTCTTTGAATATGTGCTCAAGGCATTCCATTGCCTCGCTTAGCTGCTGGTATGTTTTCTGCTCTTCCATATTTCTTCTGCTTTGCTTTTCCCTCTGCATTCAATTATAAATTATAAATTTAGTCAACGGCTCCACGCTCCTTTTTTATTAATCATGAGAAAGAAATTGTGTTAAACGCTATAAATTACTTAATAAAATTCCATTATATTCACTTGAAATATAATTGCT
>NW_021526764.1:0-284 GCF_001605985.2 Dendrobium catenatum | reverse complement strand
AAACCTTCCTATTAAGCTCCCGCAATGCTAACGGCTCGCGCGGCCTCCGCCCAGGCTAGAAATTTCGAACAATACTCCCCTCACGAAAATCCACCTAGTCCTCAAGGTGGAGATATGCTCGTGTTCCAGTGGAGGTGGTCATCCATGAGATGACAGAGAATCCTTACTGTATTGCTGAACCAAGGGTTGTACGGAAAGAGAAACATCCTCTCCCTCCATTCTGATCACATTCAGCATGTGTAGTCCAACCATATAGTCTTCCCCCACCTCTTGCATATCCCTGA
>NW_021526763.1:0-216 GCF_001605985.2 Dendrobium catenatum | reverse complement strand
TAGTTATCTTAATGGAAAAGAGTTATATGGGGTCGTAGCCAATAAGTAGTTTGTAAACTCATCAAAATTTTGTGAATTTTATTCCATGCATGTGGCTTTAGAACTCTAATTTTTTGCAAATCGAAGCAGTGTATTTTTGGGTGTTAGATAAAGTAGAGGGAAAGAACTACTAAGAGATATGCCTTTATTCGAAGACTTCATATTCTTGGTTCAAGG
>NW_021526762.1:0-312 GCF_001605985.2 Dendrobium catenatum | reverse complement strand
GAATAATATATTTATAAGGATATATTTATATTTATAAGAATAATATTTAATATAATAATTAAATTTATAATATTAAAAAATTATGGTCATTAATATAATATAAACAAAGGCGGATGAAGGTGGGCATGCCCCCCCACCCACCAAAAAAAAATTGGGTTTAGAAATTATAAATTGGATACTTATATCATAGATATACGATTTGATGATCAGCTCACCTCATTAAAAGATATTGGAAGTCTTGCTGAGAAAATGATCTAAAGTAGGAAGGATATAATATATCATGTTGTTTTTAAATTACTAGAATTCGCATTG
>NW_021526761.1:0-917 GCF_001605985.2 Dendrobium catenatum | reverse complement strand
ATGATCCATCCTCCTATACCTCATCTGACTGACACTTTCCAAACCCACAAAAACTAAGGCCTCCATGAACCTAGGATAATTAATGGGCCACTCATGGACCATCAATAAGTGTGAAGCAGCCTCCAATATAGTGCCCTGTAAATAATTAAATTGTTGACATATTTGAGATTATTTATTTGAACAATAAAGAAATAACTAATATATATAAATTTACCTGCTTAGGATGGGCTGCTCTGTGGCTGCCTGCAAGTGAAGAAATGCTAGGTTGGATGGTATGTACAGATGGCTGTGTGGATGCCTCCACACTAGAAGGGCGCCTGCGGCGCTCACGTCTCCTATCTTCTGCGGCTGCCATGAAACCTGGTAGGAAAAGGAAATGTTAGGCAAGTATAAATAATATAAAATTTTAATGACATTAGCAAAACATAGCTTTTGTAAAGCACATTTATGTAAAGCATAGGTTAATTTTTTTTCTACAGATAATGAAAAAACATTCTACGAATAATGAAAAGCACATTTTTGTAAAGCATTCTTGATATGAAAAATTTAAAGCTTAAAACTAACCTAGTAGGACAAGTTGCTTTGTTATGTCCTACTATGCTACATGCAGCACATTTTCTATTACTTTGACCAATTCCCTCATCCATTGTATTTTTAAAACGGTTTGTTCTTGGTCTTCCAGAACGTCTTCTAAAATTTGGCGGTAGGAGTGGATGTATGCCACTTCCTGGATTATGTTGTGCCCGAGTAGATCGGTCTGGAATATTATGAAATGGATCAGTATAAGTCATCTTGTAATTATCCAAGCTGTAGTATTGTGAGACATAATTGTAGTGACTTTGCCTTAGCACTGATATGCAACTAACTACGTGTGGGCACAGGATATGATATATAATAGTCTTCCCACAAGTACAAAT
>NW_021526760.1:0-4202 GCF_001605985.2 Dendrobium catenatum | reverse complement strand
GATTATACAGAAATATTAGTTATAAATTATATTATCTGTATAATTTATCTATAATTGATATCTCAAATATATTAATATAAATATTTTAATTTTTTTAACCTAATATATTAATAGTTAATTTATTAATATTAATATAATAAGACATATAACTAATTATAATTAATTATAATTAATAGATTAATCTATAGATTAAATAGCTTAATTTATGGTTAATATTGAAATTTAATGTTTAATTATTTTAGTTTAAATCTATTATAATAAGAGAACTTTGAATATAATTAAATTATATATTATGTTAATATGAATGAAATAATATATCATAATTAAGAATGGAATCCCCTCTTGCCGTCGGTCCTCGAGCCGATACGACTCCTCCCCACCGCGACTTCAAGAGTAAAGTTCTACACTCCAATCCGCGCTCTTGACGTGTTGCAGCGGACCGGGAAATTACACCATTACGCCTCTTGTACACGGTAGGAGGGAAAGCCGCGGCAACATACGACGAAGGCGGGCAAGCCCTATACACGCTCTGTAGCGGGTGGGACGGTCCTCGACCTCGACACTCGACATCGGCCGACGATGCTTATCAAAGTATGATGTCCAAATCCCATTCTCGACTTTCTGCCCAAGCTGGACGAGAACTCACTATACGCTCTTGTAGGCCACGGTAGGGGAGCTGCGAGGCCATCGGAGTAGGATGGAAGCCCTATACACGGCTCTTAGTAGGCTGGGGGTCACTACTGTTCTGTACTCACATATTGCATCTAGCGCGTACTATGGGATGCCCCATACCGCTCGTTTAGTGGCGATGAAATACTACGCGACTGTGTTGCTGAGGACACACCATACACGCTCTTAGTAGCGTGTGGACCCAGCTCCCCTATTTTCTTCCAAACGGAATGCTGTCACACTTGCGAAATTATTCACTTGAAATTACAGAGACTTAAAACAATTGAAAAGCATTCATATATGGACACAAATGTAGAATATACTGAACAGAATCTCAGACTTGAACCAAATTACAGGGACTTGTAACAGTGAGACAGAGGACTTGTTACGCCAGAGATGTGTTTGACCTGAAACAAATTAAGTGATTCTTAAAGATCAAAACCAAATGAGATAAATATCAAATTGAAAATCAAAATCAACTCAATCAACATACAATGACTCAAAAGACTTCAAAATCTTAACAAACACTTAACTCGCACTCAAGACGCCGAGTTACGGCCTTATGTTTGAACATTTTGAACTCAAGCAAATTACGCGATTGGCAGGTAGGGGACACCTCTAACCTGATGAATTCAATCTATAGGATTTAACAACTATGAACATTACTTACACTGGAAAACGTTCTAAGAATCTAACAAGTCATTTGCATACAAGGAATAAACTCAAGGTGTAGAAAATTAGGCATATAAAACAAAAATATCAAAGGACTCAACTTAATTCAACAAGACAGATTACACATACGAGGATGAACATAAAGAGAACCTTAAAAATTCAACTCATATATCAAATTACGTTCTGAATGGGATCACAAGAGGACTTGATCTCTTAAGGCTCAGGAGAACGAACTCTACTCAACTCATTTCTACATTTCCGAACACACAACTTGGTTGAACTTGAATAATTCAAATAGGTTTAATACTGAGATCTAAACAAAGTCTGGAATGATATGACCTATTGAATTTTCAGCAAATAATCAAGCTTCAGCCCAACTATCAAACAATATGAGTAGGTGTAATGAAAACTCCTACAACAAATCCCGTTTAATTGTTCTGATTGATTGATTTGATGGCAAATATTTTGGGATATTTAGCCAATCTAAAGTACCTCCGTCCTTGATATAAATAAGTACAATCAACAAACCCACCCGAGATCGGTGAATAAGGGGTGGATATGATGATCGCTTAATTGAATATTGAGTTCTGCAATTACGAATATTATACCGTAGGGTTCAACTACGGCTCATAAATAACCGACGGATCTCTTACTAACATAATATATACTCTGAGAGTCACCACTTGTGCTGATTAAATACGAACAGTGGGTCATATCATGTTTAATGCAATTCCAATACGTAACACTAGTGAAAGAGACTACAAATGTATCTATATAATAATACTCCTTACGATGAGGCGAGTCCCTACGATCGCCTGTTGATTTGATGGCATACGCGGATGGCTAGATGGTGGAGAATCCACCTTTCCTATTAAAACTCAAATTGACATCACCCGACAAACATCCTCGAGCCATTGAAGATTGATTGACATGATGTGGGTCATTGATGTATGGTGACGAACAATAGGGTCTGCCTACGATCCAAATTCCAGTGCTGTAAGTTGGATATACAAACGGGTTTCACTGCCAATATAAACATATACAAATCACTTGTGTGAGATAAAACAAACAAATACGAGAGTCTCTACGTAAGAAACATAAAGTAATTTGCCACTGTGGAACACAAGTATTGATATCACTGCGACAGCGGTGATCAAAATCTCCAAGTACACCGGGGTACAAAGGCAAGCGCTGATGTTATCGTAAATAAAAAATAATAGAGACACACCCCTGGTCTAAAAGGTGTAATAATGAACATGTTATATAGATACCATAATTAGAGAGCCTCAGATACTTTCCTGGTTGTTTTAAAAGTCTCTTTTTGGTTCTTATAAATTAAGAAGAGATAATTAAAAATAATTATTAAATTAATTATAATTAATAAATTAAAACAAGTAATCTCTCCCTCTCCACTCTCTCTGGTTTGGCAGATACACGGGATTTGGCCGAGCGAGCGTGAAAGGTATCGGATTTACAGTTGGAGTTAAGTCGGATTTATGCTAAATCCAACCGAACAATTTTGGAGCGCGTGTTAAATCCCAGAGATGGGTAAATCCCAGATTTAAGGATTTACGGCTTAAATCCCGAATTTACTAAATCCCTCGGTTTGACGGATTTCGGGATTTGGCCGAAGAAGCATGCTCAAGGGAGAAAGTTACTCTCACAGCCAAAGAGCTCCTGTTGTTTCTTTAGATCAAAATGTCGTGACTTCCGAGCCGTCAGCAAGGGAAAGTCGTCGAAGGAGTAAGGTCGGACCAGCCACGAAGGAGACAAAGAGGAGGCGAGCTCCCTGGGTTCCGTCCGATCAAAATGTCGTGATTTCCAGTCCTTCACAGCAAACGAGCCCCAATTGTTGCTTCTGATCAAGGTGTTGTGACTTCCGATCCAGAAAAGAAGGGAATGTCGTGGAAGGTGCGAAGTCGATCAACGGCGAAGGAGCCGAAGAAGTGCTCGGGAGGGAGAAAGTTACTGCCGCGGCGAGCTCCCGTCGTTTCTTCCATCAAAATGTCGTAACTTCCGGTCCGACTGGAAATGTCGTCGAAGGCAGCGAAGTTGAACAGCACCGGAGGAGGTGAAGTAGCGATCGAAAGGAAGAAATTTGTCTTCACTACGAGCGGCTCTTATGGCCACTTCCGATTAAAGTGTCGGAACTTCCAATCCGATCGGAGAGGATGTCGTCGAGGGATGTGGTCGAAGACGCGTGCGATAGGGAGGAGATTCTTGCACAGTGACGAGCTCCGATCGTTGCTTCTGATCGAACTGTGGTGACTTCCGCTCGGACAGGGAAGGAAAATCGCAGGAGCAAAGTTGGACGAGGGAGAGAGAACTAGCCAGCGCTTCTGCCTCCTTTCTTCTCGTTTTAACGACACAAGGGTCGTGGGAGAAATGACGTCGAACGTGCGAAGCCAGTGGTCGGATGTCCGAGTCGCTAGATTTACGGGATTTAAGCGGCGACGACGTGCGATTCGTCATTGAACAGGTACGAAGAGATTTCTTTTCTCCTCATTTTTTTTTTCAAATACGGGTCAACAAATGCCCCCCAACAAATGTGGTAGGCGTTTGGAGCGGCCACGTTTGTTGTATGCTGATTGACCCTGTGGATCTCTAGATATTTGTTATAGATGTCACACTAGGTTTTTCTTTTAGTGGATCTCCAAAATTTGTTCGGATGTCACACTACTCTCTTTTAGTGGATCTCCAAAATTTTGTTTGGATGTCACACTAATCTTCTTTTAGTAGATCTCCAAAATTTTGTTTGGATGTCACACTAATCTTTCTTTCTCCTTGTCTCTTTTAGATATATCCACAGATTGTTGATATCTTATCTTTATGGATTGATGCTAGTGGATAGCATATCTTCA
>NW_021526759.1:0-233 GCF_001605985.2 Dendrobium catenatum | reverse complement strand
GGAGGCCGAAGCAAGAGAGAGAAGAAGAGAAGAGAATGAAGAAGCTCCTCCTCGACGGCTGCCGGACCACCGCAGAAGTCCCACCGGACCACCGCCGGACCACCGCAGGAACCTCGCCGGACCACCGCAGGAACCTCGCCGGACTACCACCAAAGCCTTGCCGGAGTTTCATTGCACCACTGCCTTAAGGTCCGATGTTCAGTCCCTACGTCCTGCTGAAGACTCGACGTCCC
>NW_021526758.1:0-268 GCF_001605985.2 Dendrobium catenatum | reverse complement strand
AGTTTGTTCAAAATGAGCTCAAAGCCATTTGTATGTGGTCCAAATTTGGATTCAAATCCTCTCACATATGATTCAAAACCTTGTGATTATTCAAGTAACACTTGAATTTGCAAGTCTTTGCCATCTAGTTTGAATTTAGCTTAAGTTTACCATTTATTAAGATTCAAATTAAGATCATTTTCAAGCTCCTTATGATATTCTGCATTGTTTTTTCAAGTTCAATCAAGTTCTTATCCTTGTTCATAAGTCCTCTGCTCTTGTTCGAGTA
>NW_021526757.1:0-200 GCF_001605985.2 Dendrobium catenatum | reverse complement strand
ACTGAATGAATGAATAAGTAATTCCATCATTACCTGGCGATTTAAAGCCTCCTAGCTGATTTACCACTTCACAGATTTTAGTTCAAGAGATCTCTATTTCCAACAGTCTCTTATCCTCTTCATCCAACATACTCACTGGTTTAGGCCAATTGTCCAAAGAACTTTCTCTTTGACACCATTTTTTGCTAAAATAGCCAGTA
>NW_021526756.1:0-201 GCF_001605985.2 Dendrobium catenatum | reverse complement strand
CAAACTTTGAAAAATCATAACTAATTATAGAAAACTCCAAATTGACCAAACTCACTTGTATTCAACTCATAATGATGTCTAATATTTATTAAAAATATCAAAATTCCATAAAATTATTAAATTTGAAAAGTCAACTTTTTGGTCAACTTAAGTCAAAATCAGTTCAAAGCTTCAAACATTCGTAATAAAATATAGAAAAAT
>NW_021526755.1:0-309 GCF_001605985.2 Dendrobium catenatum | reverse complement strand
GCTTAAAGAAACCCGAGTCAGCCAGGGTCCTATAGTTTAGGAGAAGGAGGACACTAAAGATCATTTTGTTGCTTTTAGTAGTGTTGATTGTGATGTATCTAATAGAGTTGTGTTTTCTTCGGATGGGGAGACTGTTATCCTCAATCCTCTTGTCTTAGATGACTTTTATTTTGTTAAGTGAGATGATGTCAAATCAATGAAAAAGGATTCTACTTATATCTTGTCTATTTTTGATAATGATGTTACATATGACTTGAAAAATATACCTGAAAATTATTCTCTGCATGATCAATTTAATTTTGAAGAATT
>NW_021526754.1:0-258 GCF_001605985.2 Dendrobium catenatum | reverse complement strand
CTTGAGCAAACCACGACCAAATAAAATTATTTTCCCTTCTAATTAGCCCTAGGATAGATTTAGGTTGTTGAGCAAACAGCTAGGAGTTGCGTTCATGTTTTGGGACTTTTGTGATTATTCTCTCTCTAAGCCTCTTTAGCCCATGAGATTTTGTATGAGAACTCCCTTAGATCCCTTCCACCTCCCCCAAGCCAAACTCGATCGGACAGAGTTGTCAACAACTAGTTTCCTGCAACTCGAGGCCCCAAACCATCCAAG
>NW_021526753.1:0-303 GCF_001605985.2 Dendrobium catenatum | reverse complement strand
CCTGAAGCGGGTTAGATCCAATTCCAAAAAATCGACCGTTTGCAAAAAATGGGTCGGATTTGGGTTGACCTGAATAGTGCCGTGTCAGTTTCGGATTCGACCCGAACTTGGTATATGACCCGAAATTGACACCCCACTATGCGTATTCTTATGAGCTAATTCAATAAAAATTGCATTGATCCTCAATATCCCTATGATAGCTGAACATAATTTGGTTTTAGTTGGGACAGCTTCCTCTATTATTTAAAATAAATTTTTAGTTTAAAGTATAAATTTTTTTTACTAAAAAATTATTTTAGAAAA
>NW_021526752.1:0-687 GCF_001605985.2 Dendrobium catenatum | reverse complement strand
TGACTTCAACAAATTTATAGTCGAGCTGAACGTCTCGAAAATACAAACCCAACGACACAAAATTCGACTCAATCCAAGCCCAAATGAGTCTGAATCAAAGACCCGAAACACATTTTGGATTACTAAACGTTTCCCAAACGTGACATGCCTATAGTTGAATCGAGCGGCTCGACTAGACGAATACAAAGAGCCCAAGATTGCCCAATTATCATTACGAAGCAGTAAGAAAGCCGTTGCAAATGAAATCTTAATTTATCATCGCTATACATTAATGTGTAATTAGTTGTGCTTTTTTTTTTTTCTTTCTAATTTTTTGCTAATTGATATTTTTGTTTGGTATTCTTAGTTTGGCTTGTAAATCGTTTCGGTGAGATATTTAAATAAAGCACATTAATCATTTACTTTAACGAGAAAAACTAAAAATAAAAATAAAAATAAAGTAGACTGAATCGCTCAATATGGTGTGATTGGCTGTTTTTAATTAATAATAATAGTATGTTATTTTGGTGAAGGATTCAAATTTAAACAATTGTATTTTGAATAACCTGGTATTTAGAAGTGTGATTTAAATGTTTAAAAAATTCATTATTATTAATTTTATTGTCAAATATATTTTTTAATATAATATCATTCACAATATTGTTGTTGTTAAATTAGATTTTTAACGTCAAAAGTAATTATTTTGTT
>NW_021526751.1:0-318 GCF_001605985.2 Dendrobium catenatum | reverse complement strand
CTTTGACCCCATCCATTCATTAACAATCACCACATGAATGTAAATGATTTGGATACTTCAATACTAATCATTCAAACTTGAAATCCATTCCAAATACAGAAATCCAGACTCAAATCCAAAGTCCTAAGGCCTTGTCCTAAACACCCTTTTCAGAGAATTTTTTAAACATTTCAAAACCCAGTCAAAAGGTCTCTGATTTAGGGTCTATCACTTACAAAGTGATAAGACATGTCTCTAGAGGTTACCCTCCAACTTTGAGCTCATTCTGAGGGCTCTAACCTCAGAATCTGAATTAAAATCTAAAGGCTATAAAACCTT
>NW_021526750.1:0-1573 GCF_001605985.2 Dendrobium catenatum | reverse complement strand
AATTCTAGGTTCCTAAGTCTGAAAGGGCAGCTAAAATAAAACATATAAATGCAACTTTTAAAAAAACACTAGATGGACTTCCTAATCCAAATTAAAACCAAAGCAGTTTCATTGAATCTTCACTAACAAAATAGCTTCCAAATAACTAAGACGAATCGATCTCGCGTTATTCTGTTTATATAATCAAAAGAAAAAAGAAATTTTGAACTACCAACAGCTTGATTCGTTCTACTATCTCCGATGTGGGATTGAAAGCAGATATACTTGGAGAAGATTTGTGGGGAAAAAAAAGATTTGTTAAGCTCCGTAGGGCTCACTCTATAGGAGACAAAAAGCTTGCACTCACCTCTTAATTGAACCTCCGGGTAGTACAGGATAGTATAGTAGCGACCTAGACCGCCCCCGCTTCTGTTGAAGGACTCTGATACCTCACAAAGGGAACTGCAGCGATGGAAGGAGAAGATGCATTTTGGTTGGAGAAGAGGGAAAGAAACTCTCTGTAATCGACGGAGTGACGAGGAAGAAGCAATCGACATTGCCCGTAGCCGCCGTCCGGCGATCTTTAAAACCTAATAAAAAGGCAGGGGCAGTTTTTTTTTTTTTTTGTGTGGGGAAATTTTTACATACATGCCAATTTATTTTATGCTATTTATATATCTAATAATTAAAATATTAATATTATCTGCCTAACCACTCATATAAAACTTTAATATCAAGTACTGTATATCATTCATATAATTCATTTATATCATTCATATAATCATATAAATTTAATATTTCATTCAATATACTCAAAATTGTAAATATTGGGTGATAATCATGTAATATTAATATTTTTTAGAGTTAAATATGTAAATAGCATAAAATAAAGTGGTATGTATGTAAAACCCAGTTTCTCCAATAAAAAATTATTAGTTCAAGACACCAGACGTACCTGATTCCAATATTTTATTAACATATAGAATGTACATATGTCCCGTATAATTTGAAGTCAAGCGGATCAAAAATATAGTTCAATCATAGGTAAAGTACAGATAAAGCTCAGTCAAAGCACAGTAAAAGCAAAATCAAAGCGCAATAAAAAAATAGGCCACGTGTCAAATTTTAATTAGATATCCGGACATAATAATTTACCTTCTCCAAGAGGTAATCTAGATAAGAGAAAATAAATAAATAAAGTATATTTAATGAGGGAAAATTGTTGATATATGATATTTTTATTTATTATTATTTTAATGTACAAATATCATGTACTAGGAACCGTTTGATTTGTAACCATTAATAATTTGAAAAACATGTGTTTTGTGTTTTTTAAACTTAATTATTATAATTATTATTGATACGTCATCAACAAATTATCTTGATCGAGCACATCCAATAATTTTTTTCAAAGATAACTGTGATTTTATCATCTTATTATCTCAAATAAATGGTCTCTTAATGCTAATCAAATGTGAACTTATTATTTATTAATTTTAATGATTTAGCCCTTCTTATTAACTTAATTCTAAGCATATGCAATTAACAAATTACAAATTTTAATATTGTTGCTATATAAAATATTTTGAACTTG
>NW_021526749.1:0-331 GCF_001605985.2 Dendrobium catenatum | reverse complement strand
TATTCTCTAATATATGAGAAGATATATTCACAACTTTTTCTTTAAAAGATTATAAAAGAGACTATAGCTTGCAAAAAAAAAAAAAAATTGGCCAAAGATGCCAACAAAAGATGCGCAAAGACGCCAAAAATTAAACAAAAAAAAAAAAATTTGCGCAAAGCGCCACGATATTGACAAGAGGCATAAAATGAGCCCACTCCAAAACAAGCTACTCTATCTTTTTAAATCTTTTAGAACTTAGAAGTGTTGCTATCAAAGACTTGACTTCGATTAACTTGCGATTGTGACAAATTAACTTTACCTCATTATTGTATGAAGATGGTTTTTCTTA
>NW_021526748.1:0-241 GCF_001605985.2 Dendrobium catenatum | reverse complement strand
CTGACTGGTACCGAGAGGTACCGAGTAGTACCTAGAGATACCGACTGGTACCGAGCGTAACCAGGAAAAAAATTACAATACAACTCGCTACCGACGAGAGTCCATGGAATGCGGTAAAATCAAGAATAAACTCTAACAACAAACCCTATATCTACAAGGCCTTATAGAACTTAGAATGCTTACAGAAATTTCATAGCTTAATCTGGAAGGTACCGCTGGGTACACATTCGGATAACGCAGC
>NW_021526747.1:0-255 GCF_001605985.2 Dendrobium catenatum | reverse complement strand
CAGGCATACTTTGTCTAAAGATTTATCCACGAGGAGACTAGGATCGGGGTGGGTTAAGGTGTCGACGTTTAAAGGTTCTAGCTTTCCTAGCTCAGGATTTAAGTCATTATTAGAGTCTGATTCAATCTCTTTTGTTACATCCTCAAAGAAGTCCTCGTTATCGATAGTATCCACGAAATGGATGTAATCAGGTTCAGTAGATCTCTTCTTTTTACTGTAATCCTTTATTAAAATAACACTTGTAGGGTCAAAGAC
>NW_021526746.1:0-215 GCF_001605985.2 Dendrobium catenatum | reverse complement strand
TTTTCTTTCCAATAGGCTTTTTTGGTTATGGAGTATTGCAAACCTTTTATATCTTTCTACATCTTTTTTATAATTAAGGTAGATATCATTGATTCATTTAGCTTCATTTTATTTTTATGGATGTACCTCTTGAAGAAATTAGAGAGTTTCTAATTCCCTCTTAAGGACTTTGTACTCACTATTTTCATGAAATAAAATTAAAACATTTCATAAAA
>NW_021526745.1:0-387 GCF_001605985.2 Dendrobium catenatum | reverse complement strand
AAATTTTATTTTAATAATATTATTGTATATTATTTAATAATAATAATAAGGAAATATCTAAAGCCATCTTGCTTTAGTAAATGCCATTTCTTTTCCTTTATTTTCTTTTCATTAAACAAAGAATTGCCTACAAGATTAGGAGGAAAAAAAAGGAGAGATAATAGAGAAAATTAGGTTTTGGGTGACTTTGGGCCATTTTCTTTCGTAGGCCCAGTTGTGAAACTTGTTCATCTTGAGATAAGTAACATTATTATACATTTCAATTTTCAAAAATATGAAATTTTTAGCAACTTTTTAGATAAAAGTTTTGTTTATGCTAGAATAAAAATGAGGATAACTTTACATTGATAAATTTTTCACCATGTAACTTTTTATATGTCATAGATA
>NW_021526744.1:0-288 GCF_001605985.2 Dendrobium catenatum | reverse complement strand
GAAAAAAAAAAAAAAAAAAAAAACAGATTGATAAGCTCTAATCATTTGCACTAGATTCATAATAAACACATGTTTGAATTCTATCTCACTCCCTTCACTTTCCTACAATCCAAAGAAAGCCTAAACAACAGTTCAGATTCACATGCGAATTACCATACTAAAAAAGGGCAATACAAATTCTTGAAACAAAAAAAAAGATAATCGAAAACAAGAAAGTAGATGAAAGAATAAAATACCCATTCACAACCACATCTCTATCAAAGTAAATCTCCTTCCTGCAACCACTAA
>NW_021526743.1:0-231 GCF_001605985.2 Dendrobium catenatum | reverse complement strand
ATCATAGGAATCCACTTTAAGTTATCCTTCGAAGTTTGCATGCATATCATCATCTAGATAGCTTTATTTCCTGTTTTTCTACTGCTGTCTAGAAAAATTTGCATCATTTATTTCATCTTACATTAGTATCTTCATGTGTTTAAGTGCTGCCACCTTCACTTTGACACCCATAACAGTCTAGGCCACTTAGACATTTGCTGTCCACTAAATTCCTGCACTGTTTAGTGACAT
>NW_021526742.1:0-255 GCF_001605985.2 Dendrobium catenatum | reverse complement strand
TTTAACTGAGCATGTGGCTAGGATATCTGGTCTTGTCTGTAATGCACGCATTATTCAACATGTTCTTAGAACTTCAATCATTCCAAAAGCTGATGATAGAGTCAATATTACCCCACTTCTTTCCATGGTGACCTTCTTAATCATGAGCGATAAACCTATAGATGAAGCCCAATTTATTCTTGACTACCTTTATAGGATTTTTGAAATTGGCCATACATAACAGAAAAGAAAGAGGAATATTGCTTTAGGACACTT
>NW_021526741.1:0-840 GCF_001605985.2 Dendrobium catenatum | reverse complement strand
ATGCTTAAATAAAAATGTTTTTGCAATATTTATATTTTTGTTTTCGTAGTTTATTTTGTTTTATCTCGTTTTGTTTTTGTGATTTTTGACTATTTTTGAGTGATTTCATTTTAGAGTCTGTGGATTTGTCATTATTTTCTGTGATTTGTATGTTTAGTTTGTTCTTGTTTGATAAAAATTCAAAAAAAATTAAAAAATATGGAAATCGTCCGTGACGAAATTTTTCGTACTAAACGATGTGTGTAAAATTAAGTTTGCGTGATATGGAACGTCTTGAGAACAATTTTTAATTAGTTCGTCTGTACGATCTGATAATCGTCTAGGACGAAATTTTTTCTCTCAAACGTCGGGACGATTGAATGCAGCGGTTGAGTGGATAAGACAGTTTTAATTGTGAAGTTCGTCCGTACAAACTTTTTGTTCGTCCAGACGAACATACATCGTTTCATAGTAGGGGACAGTTTTCAACTGACATTAAAACGAATTAACTTTTGATCGTATGTACGAAATTTTTTCGTCTGTACGATCGGTCAAGTCAAAAAGCCTGTATGAAAGGTCGCATCGTAAATTGTGTTAATTACGCAAAGCCGTTACATTTTGGACGAATTTAATCGTCTGTACGAAATTTTTTTGTCCAGACGAACGATAATTTTCGTCAAGGACGAACTGTTTTCGTCAAGGACGAACATATCATTTTCTTTAAATATGAAGGCTTTCTAACTCAACAATCACATCTCCAAACTTCACTTTCAATCCCTTTCGACTTCAAATCGACAATGACCTCCTCAAGCAAGAGATAAATGGTGTTAGCGAAGAAACCCCACAGGAATGCCTCTGAAA
>NW_021526740.1:0-233 GCF_001605985.2 Dendrobium catenatum | reverse complement strand
AACAACGTCGTCCAAAGAAAGATGTGTCATATTCCCGATTATTTTATTTACCAATCATTCCAAGACTTCAGCGACTCTATGCATCATTGAGTTCACCAGGCCATATGAGATGGCATAAGGAGAAAATAGCAAAAAAGTGATGTTCTTTCTCATCCATCAGATGCTGAAGCGTGGAAACATTGTTGGTGGAATTTCGAAAAACAGGTTTTGAAAAATATTAGTTTTCTTTGGGG
>NW_021526739.1:0-670 GCF_001605985.2 Dendrobium catenatum | reverse complement strand
CTGATAGTTCCAAAAGATGATGTAGAGATGACTCCACTTTCAGAGCTCAAGGAAGCCCGAGTCAGCCAGGGTCCTATAGTTCAGGAGAAGGAGGACACTAGATATCATTTTGTTGTTTTTAGTAGTGTTGATTGTGATGTATCTAGTAGAGTTGTGTTTTCTTCGGAAGGAGAGACTGTTATCCTCAATCCTCTTATCTTAGATGACTTTTATTTTGTTAAGTGTGATGATATCAAATCAATGAAAAAGGATTATGCTTATATCTTGTCTATTTCAGATAATGATGTTACGGATGACTTGAAAATTATACCTGAAAATGATTCTCTACATGATCAATTTAATTTTGAAGAATTAAAACATTCTCTTGGTTATTATTCAGATAGTGATGTCCCTGCTCTTAATTTGCAGGGAATGCCTATCTGTATTGAAGACGAGATGTCTGATTCTAAAAATTTAACAGAAGTAAAATCAGAATTAGTTGAGGTCGAAGAAGATAACCTGCCTGTCGCTTCTTCTGAAGAGATAGTGGAAATCAAGCTTCGTAGCGGCAAAATACTACCACCTCATGCTTCTTCTGAAGATAAAGGGAAACAAGTTGTTGATGAACCAGAGTCTTCTCTTCCACCTCAACCCATTCCTTTTCAGAGTCCAATTGAGAGTGGAATGCCCA
>NW_021526738.1:0-919 GCF_001605985.2 Dendrobium catenatum | reverse complement strand
CTTTTTCATGAAGAAATGGCGTGAAAGAGATGTTGTTTTGGAGAATTGGCCTGAATTTGATAGTCAGGACAGAGTCATGGAAATTCTGAGTTCTAGTATGGATGAGGAGATAACGGCACATGAGGTTAGGCAAGCTGTTTTCAGCTTAGGAAAGAACTGTTCGCCCGGTATTGATGGTATCAACTCTTCCTTTTTAAAATTTTACTAGGACATCATTAAAGATGATGTTACCCGTGCTATTGTTTATTTCTTTGAGACTAACTCTATGTGTGAGAGCTGGAAAGAGACCTTGGTGGTTCTTATTCCGAAGATTGATAATGCTAATGTGCCTTCTAAGTTTAGGCCTATCAGTTTATGCCAGTCCTTCTATAAAATTGTGGCTATGGTGCTGATTAATCGCCTTAGGCCTGTGCTGAGCAGTATTATTAGTGAGGAGCAGGGGGCGTTTGTTCCAGGTCGGTCAATATCTAATCATGGGATGTTAGCTCAGGAGATGATGTTCAAATACAAATGCCCAACTCAAAAGTCTGGATTGATGGCTTTGAAGGTAGACATGGAATAGGCCTATGACTGTATGGCTTGGGAGACTTTAGAACAAGTTATGAAGCTGATGGGTTTTAAGGAGAGGTTTATCCAGTGGGTGATGCAGTGTGTTTCACGGCCTAGTTTTAAGATTCTTATTAATGGCAGTCATACACGGTGGATTAAGGCCATGAGTGGACTACGTCAAGGGTGCCCCTTGTCACCGTATTTGTTTATTATATGTTCTGAACTGTTATCCAAAGAATTCTGGCAGTGGGGAGCACAATTGGGGATCCAAGTTGTTAAAAATACTGATAGGATATCGCATTTGCTATATGAGGATGATATTCTAGTTTTTGCGGAAGCTAGTCGTGCTAATGCTATTCGTATTATGAAG
>NW_021526737.1:0-207 GCF_001605985.2 Dendrobium catenatum | reverse complement strand
GTAATCTCTCGACATTTCTTTCCAGCAAAGGAAGGTTAGGACGGCACTTGTAGTTGTTCTTCCTACCAGGATCAAAAATACGATGACGTGAGGCCTTCGAATCAAACATTCCCATCTAGATCAAATATACAACGACACATATCTTCAATTTCTTCAGTACCTATCTTTTTCTCTCTTTTTTTTTTTACATTCTTCTTATCAAATTTA
>NW_021526736.1:0-236 GCF_001605985.2 Dendrobium catenatum | reverse complement strand
ATCCTGCTCGAATCTATTGATGTAAGTTTATGTAGGATTTAAAATTGTCATTTGTTATTTGACAGGATATTTATGTTTAAATTATGCTTTAATCAACCTATTGTTTGCTATTTAATGATATTTAATATTAACAATATATATATTTTAATTATTTTACATTGTGCTTCATGTTTAAAATGGCGTTCCACGCTTTTTGCTATGTGTTCATGTTTAAAATGGCACGCCACGCTGTGTGC
>NW_021526735.1:0-322 GCF_001605985.2 Dendrobium catenatum | reverse complement strand
CGGTTTATATCGTCGGTTGTACCGACGGGTTGAACCGTCGGCGTTCACCGGTAAAAGACCAGCGGTCTACCGGCGCCCTCCAGCGGTTTCAAAAACAAACGACGCCAACTAAACCGCCGGCAAATCGTCTGTATATTTACCGTCGGTAAGCCGTCGGTCAAATAAACGGCGGTCTAACAACCGGAAGACCGCCGGTTCAAAATCCGCCTGTAACCGGCGGTATAAACCTCCTGCAAACCGCCGCAATAATAAACCGCCGGTAAAAAACCGTCGGTGAAAGTTTCATACGCGATTTTTTCCGGCGGTCAAAAAACCGCCGTCA
>NW_021526734.1:0-246 GCF_001605985.2 Dendrobium catenatum | reverse complement strand
GGCCTCACAGAAGATATGCAATTCTTACTAGAGCCATTACATTTGAAGGAAGTGAGGAAGAATGATCAAGGCAAAAGGGAGATTCTCATCGAGTGAAAGGACTTACCGACACACGAGGCTACTTGGGAGATATACGAAGCCATGCAGTTGCAGTTTCCAGACTTCAACCTTGAGGACAAGGTTGATCTTCTAGAGGGCGGTATTGATGGCCCGGTTCACCCGGTCCGGCCTGGACCCGTGCGGGTC
>NW_021526733.1:0-224 GCF_001605985.2 Dendrobium catenatum | reverse complement strand
ACCGTGTCCCGTGTCGTGTCATGTCGTGTCCGTGTCCGTGTCCGTGCCCGTGCATCATAGCATATTGCTGCCATATGTTGATTTTTAAAAGAGTAGCTGTGGTGTCATCTAGTTTATAATGTCTTTAAAATTCATGCAACTTTTTACATTTGTTTTTCATGTTTATTTGTGAAAATTATCATATATGCATTAAAATTGCAATCCTGTAATATTTTTTTGTTTTG
>NW_021526732.1:0-8886 GCF_001605985.2 Dendrobium catenatum | reverse complement strand
CTCCATCGCTTTATTTCTTATTCGGCGAGGATTTTTAACGAGGCTAAGTTCGAGGGATTAAATTTTGGAGGTGGTTTTAGATAGACCACTACCCAGAGATTTGCCCTCAGTTGTGACGGACTTATGATCTGATTTCTGGTTCCTATAGGCGCAAGCCTCCTATAGTTAATTACCCCCCAATCATGAAGAGAGAACTCGATTAAGGCTAGTCATCGAATCAATACGTAGAAGTACTGTATCTGCATATAGTGAGCAGCAATTGAATTTACCGTATTGGTAGAAATTAGGATTTGGAAAATTGGTTGGATTTGGGAATTTTGAGAGATTTAATATTAAATTAGAAATTGCACCATCTAGCACTTTAAAGCGGATGGTGGGGGAATGATGATGGGGGCCTGATCAAATCCCCTGTTCCGCGTCCCGGGCCATCGTGGTCCTGTCTACTTAGTCAGAGGAGTAGTCGACCCAACCTGACAGAAGAATCCTTGATCAGAGCCATGGGTTGCTGTCCAAGGACCTTGTAGCCGGGGTGGAGTTGTTTAAGGGACAAATATTAAATCCACCTTAGCTCGCACGAGGCTTGTGCCCTGATCAATCATATCTATTGATTCATATCTTTCAAGGATTTTTGATGCCAATACGGAGCGTTATGCGTGGCCATTAACGCTATTCTGTGTCCATGTGGTGGCAAAACCACTTTCGGTCAGAGGGCCCGAGTCATACCGTTGGATTCCTTTGCGATTGTGCACAGTGGGGCGTGCAACCGCGGTGAGAGGAACACGTACCATTTACTTGACTTTTGCAAGGAAAAATTATAGTTTTAGACATATAGTCGCTAGCCTGAGGCTGAGTATTTCAAATCTGGATTTGGGTTCGCAGGCTTAGGGGCACGCGCTGCATTATGGAGTTTTAGAAACCATATTTGGATAATTCTTGTCGCCTCGGACTTAAACTGGTTTGGCGCATCCTGGGAGGATCAGATGGGCGACCTCTGATATTTAAATAGGGTTCGAACGGCTGTCGATGTGTGAGATCAAATTGTCTAGAGATTTCCAATCATCGTAAATTATCTTGCAATCTGAGCAGGGTCATATGTGTCTTGGGATTGCGGCTGATAGACATCCGGGAGGTGGGATATTGCTGTTAGGATAAATACTAATTCAATTAGGATTAGACTCTCTTCCTAAACCGGATAGGCCAGAATCTCTTAATTTCAAACGCATTAAATCGGAGTCATCTAGCATGGTGGCAGTCTTGACGAGGTCTAATAAACTATGGTGGGTGAGTGCAGATATTTACTCACAAATAAACGCTAATCTAACCCAAACTAACTTTTATCTCTGAGTATGTTGATTCTTTCTGAATAAGAATCCTCAGTGTCACTCTCTCCGGGCTTGCCCCTGGTATAATTGAAATTGTATCCTATCATTGAGCATTGAGCCTAAAGAGATAAATCGAATGACGTTGCTGTCCACATCATAACACGATGACGAATGCCCTAATTAGGGTTTCATGAAGTTATCTGTGAACACACTCGTTATCATCCAAGTATATGCGAATGAGTTGAAAAACTTCGTATGGCCTGGACGATACTACTTTAATCCGAGAACAATTAGAGAATCACTTATAGGGAACAATTCAGGAAATCTATAGTTAATGGGACACGGTTCTAAGCATCAAATACTACCTCAGATTCCTCTCCCAAAACTACATATGATAAACTTCGCCTAGAAAAGTAAAGGACCTGATAAAAAAGAGTGAATATGGCAACATAAACTAGAACAAGATCTCGGAGGACCTAGTTCGGCGACACTGCGTTCGCCAACTCCCTATAGATGACTAGACTTCCAAAGAGTTGCAGTCTGATTCGTGTCGACCACGAAACCGGGTTAGCATACAAACACCGGACTAATTGTGTCAGATGGGACGGAGGATAGAGAGAATCGCGGGGGTTGCCTATCACTGCCAACAATCATAAAGGCATGCCCTAGCCGCACACAGTTTCGCACTAAATCCGTAAAGTCTTCCTCCCCATTTCTCTATATGAGTGGCAAAATGCAATTTGCGATAGAATTCATGAAATATTTCACGCAAGTACCAAACAAAGATGAACCTTGTCTCTATAAGTGCTCCCGCACATAGAGGGTGCAATAAACACCCGCGTGTTAAACTAAACATATAGGCGCGAGATAAAAATATTTTGTTGTTTTTATTTTTTTATATGAAAAACAAGGAGATACTGAACAGTGTACGATACTCCGAACAGTAGACAAACACAAATACGATCTCCCGCGAAGTAAGCTCCGAATTTTCGTGCCTACCGGCGGGCATGCTGACCTCTGCACAATTTTAGTCAAACAACAG
This sequence comes from Dendrobium catenatum, assembly GCF_001605985.2. Lineage (NCBI taxonomy): Eukaryota > Viridiplantae > Streptophyta > Magnoliopsida > Asparagales > Orchidaceae > Dendrobium > Dendrobium catenatum. Next base: position 6,522 of record NW_021526732.1, on the reverse strand, counting down.
GCTGTAGCGCGAGAGCACCAACGACAAAAATGCAATTCTTAATATATCTATAAGGTTTAGCATCTAGATACCTTATCTTTCTAATCAATATGGATCACGATGGTGAGAAATCAGAGGTTGTATCATGAATTAGCACCAGAAGTATGGTTTAAGAAATAGACCAAGAAGATGAACTAAATCCAACATTCAGTGAGATAACCTTTTAAACGTACTAAACGAAGCCATTAGTGAAATTACAGAGCCTTTCTTAATTCAAAAATCTCAAACTGGTACCAGGATAAATGGTCAGCTGGGAAGAAATGGAAAGATACGGTACCTCTTCAAAAACTCCTTCCATTAAAATCGGATATCTAATGCAGAGATCAAGCACAAATTTTTTGAATAAGAATCAAGGATGTGGTCCAACACTCAAGTATCGAAAGTATCAAGGGTGTTCTCATATGATTAGTTTTATAACTGTATCTCTCTCTCTCTTTGTTCACCTCCTGCCGTGCCGGTGGTGTAAAGTAGATTGGTGGAGAGGTCGATCGTGAAGAGAGCAAACTTACGACTAAGCGTCCGTCGGCGGGTAGAACCCCTGCAGGATCGGTGAGGTACTTTCTGTATAGCTTAGAGATCTGTCGCAAAATATCTTGTGTGAGTTTGGATTCGGATAAGACACTTAAAGTGGGTTGGTGCCATGTTGAGAATATATGTAGGACTATGCTGATTGAGACATGGATATACATCTCTAATAAGGATAGTGAGTGTCTAATTGATGAAAACTCATAATATATTCTTCTTCTCCCTAATCTCCTATTCGTTAATTGTAAGGTCAAGGTTCTATATTTATAAAATATAATGGTCGCCTGGGCTCTCGGTTCATTTGCCATCGGTAGAGGACTTGGAAGTTCTGTGGTGGTCACCGCTATCTATTTCAATCTGCTAGAGTTTCTAACCTATTCTGACGTCTTATGCATTCCGTCATAATCGATTCCAATACCTACTCGAATGATCTCCTATCGAATTAAGATAATGTAAGATGAGGGGATATAGCCGACTTTATGACATTTTAACGCATAAATCTTTATTCTTCCTGGTCTGTGCCTTCATCTCTTTTTGACAATTGTCAAAAGTGGATGATGAAAGGGAGCCATTGATTCATGATAATTCCACTCTTTCTGCAATGCGCAGAGTCGTTGGTTTGATTCGGTCACTCATTTTGTGATCATTGTTTTGAATACAATTCAAAGAACCCAACGAGAAACAACTGCCTTTTATCTCTCCCACCATATCTTTCTATCAAAAGTGTGGTGATTTAGTGTCGGAAAGGATTGGTCATCGAAGATTAGCGAGATAATTATGAGTCTGCGTTTTTTGATGGTATAAAAACTCATACATATTTTCGAATTACTGTTTTGCATTTTGTTGTCTTAGTCATATCAAAAAGTGGCGAGAGATTCTAGTTGCCGACTGATTCGATATTATTTGTCTTTAATGATCTATTTCCCCAGCATTTTGTAGCTAGTTACGACATTCCTTATTTATGTGGTCCTTGAACAATGCTCTTGGTATGTGTAGGTTTCATTTTAGACTTATGCGATATTCTCCAACTGGTACGGATTCTAACTCGCTCTCACGACTGCATCATCATATAGGAACTCTATGCTCAAGATGCCTTACATTCCTACTGAGATCATTAGACCTACGGGTCATAGTGTTTCAGTCTCTCATAGTAAATCTTGTGGTCTTACTTTTCTCCATTTAAAGTTTTATTGTATTGGGTAGTTCTCGTATTGGAGGCGTCGTACAGTTTCAAGGTTCAAGGTCTTGCATTAGTGCATTTGCTTAACGTTTGCGTAATTTTAGTTGTTGGTCTTACATTTCTTTGCTCTCTTGATTTGTTGGCAATTCATCGCTTTATCAAAAGAGGTTTCTCATATCTCTTGGGTTCAAGTATATATTCTAATGGCCTTATGACAAGTATCAATTATATAATGTGCCGATGTCTCTGGATGATTATGTCCAAAATAGAAACCCTATTAGGGCATCCTCGTTAAGGCAAGCCGTTCATTGATATCGGCTCTGGACGAATACATATATCGGCCAGGATGATTAGTTGCTTCTATTTATTATTCAGAAAAGATTATTGAATGAATCTTGGACTCTCAATAGTAATAGTTTTAGGTAATTCTTTTATCTCATCTTATGACATAGATATCTGGTCCTCGATGTCAAAATCTTGTGGTTAGTTATGTTATTATCGTCCTTAGCGGGAGTAACGAGTTTATCTGAGCTTAACTCTCACTATATGTATCGCTCCATAAAATTGAATCTTGAGGATATCTTTGGAAATGTTCCTATTTCACAATAAGAGGGTGTTGATTGAATAGCCGGAATCACAGCTCGGCGCGAGGACTAAATGGGCGCTCAAAATGATCTGGCAGGCAACGGGATGATTGCTCCTCTGGATGATCTACAGGCAATCCCCGTTCTGGGAGGCAGCATCAGAATGTCAGGCGGCGGCATGATTCCCAGCACATGCTCTGAAATGGTTTTAACAAACTTTAATCAGCGGAGCGTCGAGATCGTATGAGTGTCCGTAGACACCGGCCTGATATACGGCCAGGATGACTGTAATAATTTTCTTGCTCGATCATCCACCATAAAATTTTCGTTCTATACCCAGGCTGCCCACCACGCTACATGAGCAGAATTAGCGTTGTTTTAATTGCGTGAAAATCGGCCCCAGGTATAGTACCGACGATTACAGCTAGAACATCATAGCTAGACTTCGTTCCCACACGTACCTAGAGTAGCGTTGGATTAAATTTTCGGCTCTTCCTCACCTCGTTCGTATGCTTTGCGGCACCGGGCTTCCCTCCTACGACAAGCGCGTAAGTGTCTCCGTCCGGCAAACGAGGAGAGTGGTAAACTAGTGCGGATTAATGAGACTCATTTGTTTACCGTCTCTTTCTATTTATAAGCTCATAGCATAGATATGACAATTGCGGGGCACTCTCGCTCAAGGTTATCTTTGGCATTGCCCATTGAGCTTAGCCTTGTTCTTGTGGGGGAAACTGTGAAGAGAAAAGCTTGAAAGGGGGGAGAGAGGAAAGGGGAGTTTTGTTGCAGAGGGGAGAAGATTCCTGTGAGGGCGGAGGAACTCAAGAGGGGATCGTGAGAGCGTGTGGCCCCGAGATCCCAACCGGCACAGGAATTCGGCTTCAGCGAACTCATCATAAGTCCGTACCCCCTTCGTCGTATGCTTCGCACCGGCCTCCTACCGTTGCACAAGAGCCGTATGAGGTGGGGTCTCCGCCGCTACAAGCGGGGTCAGACAGGTAAATGAATAACCTTCGGGAGACCGACGAAGTTTCATCGTACTCAAGGCTTTGTCTCCGGAGGGTAGTTCAACTCGCCAAAGAGTAGATCTCTTTGGGTACAAGACCGGCGACTTCCGCCGCACGCTGGAAGTGGAAGTGAGTTTTGTGCAAGGGCTTCTCCGCCTAGATAGTGGGGGTTCAATAGGAGAGACACTTTGTGCACGAGATTGGACTAACTACTTTGGAGGAGTTCCTCCAAAAGGGAGTCGGAACGCTTTAGATTTAATGGATAACTAATTATTTAAGGTCAAGGTATTTGAATTTAATTACAGTGATAATATAACACTTATATTAATTAAATATCCGGTATATTTACATCTAATTAATTATCTAAATAAACTTATCGCTTCAACTGCAATTTATATTATCTACTCATATTATATTTATGTTTTTAATTAAAGTATACGTTAATTTTTGATGTTTAACTTAATTTTTAAGTTTATAATTATAATTCTTTATTTATGGTTTATTGTACACGATAATGTATAAAATCAATTAATTAAATTAATTAAATAATCAGTACAGTTATAATATAATAACTATAATGTATTAATTATCCAAAAATTTCATACCTCTCTCTTTTAATATATTTATACTATAATATATGGGTAATATAGTTCTATAGGGTGAATTCAAAAAGTAATAGAATATATAGACATCAATTCCAATAGAGTATTAACGAAATTAAACTTTATTTACCAAAAGATTAATTCACTCTTCTGTCCTCCTCTCTCCGCCTCGCCCTCTCTGCCTATTTCAGGGAGCCAGAGACTGACCCCAGGGGAAGGTTAGGACCTAGAGGAGAATAGGGGAGCCCGAAACGGTGGGAGGTAGAAACTTCTATATCTCGTCTCATAGCTCATCAACGAGGCTAGAGCGCCCTGGCGCCATGATGGAGCACTGAGTGAACTCATGAACAGGGGAAAAACTTTCTGAAATCGGAGACAGTGAGATGCACTAAGAAATCATATCATATACAAGAGGATAGGAAGCCGAAGGGATAGTCCCGGTTGAGGTCTAATACTGTTGAGGTTTAGATCTCAAGCTTAAGTGAATCGAAACCCAATTAAGCGCTACCCGTTAAGGCAGGGGGCAGGCAAGCGGTAGAAGCTTCCCGAGGTCTTTAATAAGATACTTAGCCTTTAAAATTAGACCGCAAAAATTTATTCTGTACAGAAAAAAAACCGGATTTAATTGAACTGAACATACAGATCTCTTTATGGGGAACATGGAAATATTGCTCGATAAGAAGGACACAGATTGTTTTCGAACGGACAAGAGAGGTCATTTTTCAAACTGAAGATTCAAATAAGTAGCGGAAACGTAAAAACAGTAAGTAAATGGACACCAAATTTATTAGTGCGTTCCAGGTACTATGGAAACCACGGCCAGCCCTAGACAGGTCCAGCTCCCAGAGAGAGGCACCCTCTGAGTATTGCGTGCACTAACCAGCCAATAGTGGGACCGTCTCAATTTTGCGTAGACAGCGCTTACCCAAGACCCGGGCGGAAGACCTTTCACAACACCACCTGCTTTTCAGCCACTCACCCGTGCCGGATTCAAACTGTTTTCTGCGGCCAGAGAAACCGTCCGTCCCTTTTATATACAGTAAAGCCCGACTCAGCCTCGAGTGGAGGCCGAGGCCGAATTTTCGGAGCCCACATTACCCTTGATCTTCCTCCTATTTTTTGGTCATGCCACGCTTAGAAAATTATATATAGATCTCTCATTCTTCATTGAGGGGAAGAAGGGACCAAGCAATGAAAAAAGGAAGAGAAGGAAGAAAGTTCTCTTTCCACCGAACTCCTCCTCAACCACCTCCCGGACACCAACCGTTGTCGAACTTTTCGTCGGACGTATGCCCGGCCACCAGCTGACTTATAACTTCTATCCATAGTTGAATTTTCACCAGCCACCATACTTCCGTCCATCATCAGACTTCTTCCCGTCACTAGAATTTCATGGGTTTCTACCCAACGCTGGACTTCCGCTAGACGCCGGACTTTAATCCATTGTCAGACTTCTGCTCATCATTGGAATTTCACGGACTTCTACCGATCGTTGGACTTTCGTCGGGCTTCTACCCGATGTTGAACTTCTACTCGACGCCGGACTTCTACCCAACGTAGAACTTCCTTCCCTTGTCGTACTTCCAACCTCCATCACCACTTGATTATGATCCTTCCGCCCTTGTTTACTACACAACGATCCTTCTGACCTCCTTCGCCAGCCGACTATGGTCCTATCGACCTAACAGACATATCAATTCTGATTCTTTCAATTTCCACCATGTAATGCATTCTATATGATGTATATTTTTTACATCAAGCCAATGCCTTCCCTCAAATGAAACGCCTCATCTATAATCAACTGCAAATACTAGTGGATTTATTCAAATTGGGTTAGGACCTATGGTTTTCCACTTTTCAAGATTTTCCACATAAAAATATTGGTGCGTCTAATAAATATTGCACCCTCTTTTTTTATCTGATTGTTCGTTGAATCTTTGTAAAAAGCTAAGACGTTAAACTTTATATTTCTCTACAACCTCGAATATTCCAGGATGCAACAATAACACAACTTAAAAGTTCTATAATATATATATTCAGTGCAAATTGTTTTTTTTTTTTTTAGCATTTTAATTGTCAAGTAGACACTGATGTTTTATTATGAATATTTGATTAGTATTATTTGTTGAGGCAGTGGTTGGAGGTCAGAGCTTTCTTCTTCTTATTCTCTAAATATACAAAGAAACCTGAAAGATGAGGTCCAGTTATTGGACCATGCTTATTGGATAGTTTGGACCATGCTTATTGGATAAATTATTGGGATTTTAAAATAAGTATTAATTATTGATTTTCCATTTGAACTTGTTTTATAAAAATGAAAAATTTTTCTTATTTGTGAGAAATTTTAATGCTTGAGAGCTTTTTATGAAATATGCGGACAATTTGATCTTGTGATCTCACAAATTTTGATCATAGATCATTTCTTATGAAATAGTTGCAATTTTCAATATGATTGTCTTGATCATGAAACTTTTGATTCTTGGCTAAAGCTTTTACTGACTTGCTATCAATGCAAATCTTAGGCATCATTTAGGACAGCTTTCTTACTGTTTTATAAAGTAGTTTTTTAGTACAAAATTTTCATGAAA
>NW_021526731.1:0-312 GCF_001605985.2 Dendrobium catenatum | reverse complement strand
TTTTGCCTTGACACAGGAAGGGACAGTGGCAGAGTATAGTGACCGGTTCGAGTATTTGGCCAGCAGACTTGATCGGCTCTCAGAGACAGTGTTAGAAGGAAACTTTATGAAGGGGCTGAAAGCGGAGATCCGGGCAGCAGTTCGGGTGATGAGGCCACGAGACCTTGGAGAGGCCATGTAGCTAGCTCAGCTGGTGGAGGACCAGAAGCATCTAGAGAAGGGGATTAGGGGAAGCAATTCTGGAGGATCTTACAGAATGACCACTACTTTCTTACTTCCAAAGGCACCGGCAATAGGGGGGTTGAGGGAAAT
>NW_021526730.1:0-300 GCF_001605985.2 Dendrobium catenatum | reverse complement strand
TGCATTTATTGGCTCTGTCGCGATCCGATGCGAGCGGGATTCGTCCCGGTCGGGTTGGGTCATGACAGGCCTTTTTAGTGGTATCAGAGCAATGGTTTTGGAATTTGGATTGTAAGACAGAGCTGTATGAAGTGATCTGTGAGTCTGTCTGGGGTAGTTCTGGTTTGTCTGGATTTTTATTGCGTTGTTTTTGTGCCTAGTTTTCTGTGTGCTTATGGATCTACCAGACCCAGATATGACAGATAGGCAGAGTGCTAGTCAGACAGCTCCAGTGGGCAGTACTATTCCAGTGGTTGGTTC
>NW_021526729.1:0-572 GCF_001605985.2 Dendrobium catenatum | reverse complement strand
AAAATTCATGCATCATCTAGGAAATTAAAGAAAACTCGTGCTAGCTTGAAATTAGAATTTTTAAATCTATAAAAAGAGCATGAAATTTTGATTAAAGACCATCAAACAATTAATTCAAATCATATGACTTTACTTGATGAATTTGATGAGTTAAATAAAAATCACTGTGAGTTAGTTGAAAAGATTGATGCATTAAAAGTCACACACACATCACTTGAATCTGAGTTTAAAAAGTCTAAGGAGATAGAGAAAAATTTGAGGATCAAAAATGAAGTTTTAAAGAGCACTAATTTGAAGATTCAAAATGATTTAGAAGCATGTAAGAAAACTAGGATGACACCTACTTTTGATCAATTGCCAAAATCTAGGAAGAGGCATTATAACTCAAACCACTTTAAAAATCCTATTCCTGGAGTTAGATGTTTTTCATGTGGCATGCTAGGACACATCTCACACACTTGCATGATTCACCATAATATACATTGGGTGTGGAGACCTAAGGAGCATGATCCACAACATACCACACATGCATTTAATTCTTCTCTTCATAAGAAGGAACCCAAACCTGCTTG
>NW_021526728.1:0-222 GCF_001605985.2 Dendrobium catenatum | reverse complement strand
CAACAAAAAGGGATGTACATCTTGAAAACATAAGTTACTATGAACAAATAAAAATAGATAATGAAGAAGAAGATTTTAAACTAATTATAAATACAACATTACCCTAATGCTAAAAAAAAAAACTCAATTTTTAAATCAAAGAATCACTAATGTAAGAAAAGTCAACAAGTTTCCTTGCATGTTCTCGATATATTAAATATAAATAAGTATTATAGAAATGAT
>NW_021526727.1:0-357 GCF_001605985.2 Dendrobium catenatum | reverse complement strand
ATACCATAGTCGGTTGTACCTTTAACATAGCGTAGCAATCGTTTTAAGAGGTAGACATGCTCTGGCTGCGGTTGGTGCATGTGTTGGGAGATGAGATTAACACTATATGCAATGTCTGGACGGGTTAGGCATAAGTACTGAAGTGATCCCGTTATTTTCCTGTAAGTCTGCGGATCGTTAAGAATGTTGTCCGTGGGAATGTCATGCGGAAGCTTAGTACACGTCGGGTTAGCCACTGGATTGCACTTGGACAACTGAGCCGCCTGCAGAATGGAATTAGCATACACGGTTTGGGATAAAAAGTAAGCATTTGCTGTTTTGGTGATTTGAATTCCTAAAAAGGAATTAGCTTCACCC
>NW_021526726.1:0-366 GCF_001605985.2 Dendrobium catenatum | reverse complement strand
CTAACGTGTTGCATCCCACGATAGCCTCGTGGCCCTTAGAAAGTTGGGGCACGGATATCATTGGGCCAATTGACCGTCCTTCTTCAAAGGGTCATCACTTCATTTTAGCAGCGACCGATTACTTTTCAAAATGGGCGGAAGCAGTCCCATTAAGAAATGTAACATCACATCATGTAATGAAATTTCGTGATCATATCGTATATAGATTCGGCGTTCCGCGCAGAATCATATCCGATAATGGGTCCGCTTCCAAGTCTACAAAGATCAATAATTTTGCAAATCGCCATGGTATTGATTGGAGATAATCAACAATCTATTACCCACAGGCCAATGGATTGGCTGAGGCCTTCAATAAAACTTTGGTTC
>NW_021526725.1:0-1468 GCF_001605985.2 Dendrobium catenatum | reverse complement strand
ATTTTATCATAATACAAAAAATATCTAAATAATTTAGAACAATATTTGTATTAATTAAATACATAGCATCATTTTATAATCTTTATACTCAGTCAAAAGCTTCTATGAAAAGACAATTAAAACATTCCCAAATTCATAACAGGCTAACAGCTCACATACATCTAATGCTCCATAAAATTTATCGTACATACACGCATTTAAATCAAAATAATAATTAAATCATTTTTAATATATATTTGAATCATTAAAAAAAAAATTATAGGAGTCCAATTCCATTTTTCTAGAAAAAAGTATGTAGCTAATAACAATTCTAGCTAAGAGCCCAAGAGAAGATTACAAAATTCACAAAGATGATGAAAATTAAGGATCTATTTGAGAAAGTTTTCTCGTTATTTTATTTTTGTATATTACAATTATAATGTTATTTGGCTCTTTTTCTTGCTATCTTCTCAATTCTCGTTGTTTTTCAAAAAAATTTATGAAAGAAAATTATTATTTTTTCAATAAAAGTAGCTTAAAAAAATTTTCTCAACAACAATTTCATAATAAACTTTATAAAACACTGTAGCCGCCCCAATAAATTCCAAGACTTCGTTTGGGATATCCTTCTTACATTTTTATAAAGCTGTTGTGGAGAAAATAATTTTTTTAAACTATTGTAAATAGCAATTTCCTAGTACAAAAATATTTTTTTAAGTAGGAAAAAAATAACTGCAAAACAAAAATTATTATCGTGAAATGGAAAACAAAATGATAAGAGAGCTATCTCAAATAAATGAAAACTCTTTCAGTGAAATAAACTATATAGTAGAAAACTAACAGAAGAAAATGAACATGATAGAAATTGGCTAAAATCAATAGAAGCAGATGAAAGAATCCTCTCGAGAAGCTGCAACCCATGGTTGCATAAGGCCATCCATAAGATGAAAGCAACATGAAAACTCGAAGAACAAAAAGATAAGTCACCAATAGGCCATAACTTCATCATCCGGCAAAAGAATAATTAAAATTTAAATCATCAAAATCAAATTCACGATATTATAACTCTTAAGCTTTGTTTGGGACGGATCTATTACTGCTTTTAAACCAATTTTTCAGAACGAAATTTTTAATTTTTAATTAATAAACTATTTTAAAAAACAGTAAGAAATCCGTCTGCAACGAAGTCTTAACCAACATATATTTTTTTTTTATTTGAAAGATATTTATATCAATTAAGATAAACTCATATTCATATTATATATAAAATACTTGAATTCAAAATCCCTTAATTAATAATTAAAACTTTCCGCTGCATACACATTTATTCTATTTTTTCCAAATTTTATCGCCGTCAATTCACAAGATTATCTCATAAGTCGGCTATATGAATCCTTTTTAATCATTATGTCCTATTAAAAATTAAATTCTCATTTAAATTTAATAATAAAATATTTTTTCTAATATTTTTTAACCAAATCTTTTTAAT
>NW_021526724.1:0-1023 GCF_001605985.2 Dendrobium catenatum | reverse complement strand
TTTTTATTATAAAAATTATTCTTTAAGAAATAGTAAGAAAATCATCCCAAATAAAACCTAATGATTTGTACAAATAAAAACCTATTTTCACTTATTATAGTTTTTTTAATCAATCCCTCTTTTATTTTGAGAATAAGGTATCTAATATTTATAATTTATTACATTAAGGATATTTTAAGAATTTCTTATATTTTTATTATGTATATGCCTTAAACTTTTTATTTATGAAAAAAGAGCTGTATAAGAGGAATTAGGTTAATGAAATTTTTATATTGTTACATTTCCATTTTTTTTTCTATTTTTATTTAAGTTTATAGGGGCGGGGATTTAGGTAAAATATGACAACTACATACACATCACATACGCAAGAGTTAATCCAAGAACTCTTAATTGGTAGCTAAAGCTCCCAAGCTTAGGTTTAAACTTTAGGGTTCGTTTGGGATAGCTTTCCCAATGCTTTCTTAAACGGTGTTTTAGTTAAAAAAAAAAATATTTGAATTAGAATTATTTGTACTAAAAAAGTTTTAGAAAACAATGAGAAAGTTATCCCAAATTAAGCTTTAATCATTGATTGGAATAAAGTTTAATTACAAATTATAAAGTTGTGGGTTTACATACATGCCACTTTATATCATGATTTTACATATCGAATACAAAACCTTTAATATTTCATATCTAACATCCATAAATAACTTCTATATCAAATATGTCACTCATATATCTCACTCATAACACCAATACCATCCTACAAATTTTAATATTTCATTCATTACACTCATACTTGATCTATGAGTGTTATGTATGAAATATTAAAATTTTGGATGTTAGATATGCAATAATTTGATATAAAGGGATATATATATATGTAAATCTTCCTTATAAATGATGTAGAGATTTGCTACTTCCCTAATTAGTTTATGAAGAGCTTTATGATTGATTTGCAGTTTGCTTAATCCAAATTAGTTTATCAAGAATTTAGCGATTTATTGCTCGTACATATATATAGTTGCGTCCAGGAGTATT
>NW_021526723.1:0-235 GCF_001605985.2 Dendrobium catenatum | reverse complement strand
AAAAAGAGAGAAAAAAAAGTAAAAAAAAAAAAGAAAAGAAGAAAAATTTGTGCCCATTCACATCGTAATCGCCTCAACACATCCCGCTAACCGCTGTCGACTCCTTCGCAAAGGTATAATGTTCTCGAAACTCAAAAAAATCTCCAAGTCCTATTTTCAGTGCTCGCAGCGCACCGAAAAATCACTTATGCACGCTTTTCTTAGTGGGTGAGCCTTATGCATGCTTTTCTTAGTA
>NW_021526722.1:0-267 GCF_001605985.2 Dendrobium catenatum | reverse complement strand
AAAATTATTTTGAATGATGTTATTTTAAAAATAAAAGTAAAAAAAAAGGTAAAAAAACACAGCCAACATATTTATTTTCTTAAATAAAAAAGAAAAATAAACGTAATCCTAAACAAATTAAAATATTTATCATAATATCTTGAAGATTGTTGGTTAGATTCCTGCCCTTGCAGCGAGAATGGCACTAGTTGATCAATGAGAAACTATTTTTCATATCTAATTAAAATAAAAAATTAATTGAAAATATTATATAATATAATAAGATAT
>NW_021526721.1:0-253 GCF_001605985.2 Dendrobium catenatum | reverse complement strand
ATATTTTCAGATGTGAGCGGGAGGTTAGCAGCAGACTCAACTGTCTTTCCTTTCGGATCCATTGGCCTGATCAATACAAATCATTCGAATCAAATGAAATCGCGGAAATCAAACACGTAAAACAAAACAAATCAAATAATGCAATCATCACTATCACTCTGGATATAAGCAAATCCTCTCACTACACTCGCTCTGATACCAACTGTGATGCCCCATATATCAATAGTGAAGGGATTCATCTATCTCTCTTATC
>NW_021526720.1:0-238 GCF_001605985.2 Dendrobium catenatum | reverse complement strand
GATGAACTGTCGGAGATATCCTTGTCGGATCAGTCTCTCAATTTCCTCCTTGAGCTGCCTGCATGCTTCAGTGGTGTGTCCACGACTGCGGTGGAAATGACAATACTGTTCTTGGTTTCCGGTATTAGGCTTTAAAGGGTACGGCCACTTTACACTCTCTTGGTCTCGGATAGCCATTAATACATTTGCTCGGGATGTATTAAGTGGCGTGTACTCTTTTTCTTGTCGGGGCTCTCGT
>NW_021526719.1:0-329 GCF_001605985.2 Dendrobium catenatum | reverse complement strand
TTGCGTACAGCAATATCTTCAACAGTCTCGTTGAACAAAAATGGACCCGCGTCTTCCCGAAATTAACTTTTCCTTTTCTTTCCTTTTTCTCTTTCCTCGGATCTGAAATCAGATTTTTAATTTTTATTTTTCTCTCTCCTCGAAATGACCTGATTTCCTTAAGTAACGCTCAGATCAGCCCGGCCGATCACCTCGATCGTCCTGGATGATCAGACTAAAAACCCATCGTCCCGGCCGATTCCCTGGACGATCCTCGGGACGATAATTAATTCTAAAAAAGTCTTGCTCTCTATCTTTTGCACTGAACTGATCGGCCTGGGACGATTCCC
>NW_021526718.1:0-209 GCF_001605985.2 Dendrobium catenatum | reverse complement strand
CTTTATGTCGAGCATGAAAAAGTTAACGGACTGTTTGTGGTTATTTTTTTATTTTAATTTTTAAAAATGTGTATAATTTATGTTTTTAATTATGATTTTTTTAACTGATTTTTTTTTAAAATACTCAAAATATTTTTTATTTTTTTATAATTTTAAATTAAAATTAACTTGATCATTCTTTATAATTTTTTAATTAAAACTATCAAAAA
>NW_021526717.1:0-220 GCF_001605985.2 Dendrobium catenatum | reverse complement strand
AAGCACAGGTGCAAACAAGTACGGAGCAACACAATCAGTTGTTGGATGAAATGGGCAAGATGAGGGAGCAACTGAGTGGAAAAGACGTAGCTCCACCTGAGGAGGAGTCGACGGAGTCAGAGTAGTGTAATTTAGTTGAAATGAACTTGTATTTTTATGTGAACTTATGTTATTGGACAATTATTTTAATATGATGTTATCAGTTGATTTTTAGTGCTAA
>NW_021526716.1:0-645 GCF_001605985.2 Dendrobium catenatum | reverse complement strand
TGTTTCTCATGTGGCATGCTAGGACACATCTCACACATTTGCACCATTCACCGTAGAACACATTAGGTGTGGAGACCTAAGATGCATGATTCACAGCATACCATATCTGAATAGCACTTTACTATTACTAAGAAGGGGCCCAAACCTATTTGGGTTCCTAAATCTGACTGTTGTTGAGCTTTGCAGGAGTGCACTCACCAAAGATCTTGTGGGAGCATAGGATAACTGGACATATGAAGGCTCGCAGCTCATAAATTGCTCAAACCAGCTACTTCAGTAAAATTCTTGAAATATGTTTTGTTTCAGTGAGTTTTATTTCTACTTTGCTTATGTTTTTATGTGTTTTGTTTTCGCGTTGTTTAAAAAAAAAATTGGCTTCCATATGTTGAATCTTTTCAAGATTTTAGATTTTGGAGTTTTGACGATTGTGTTTAGCTTTTCCAAATTTAATTAAAGGGAGAAACACAGTGGATAGTTTCCCTCCTTCTGACCTTGTTTAGTGGTATAATTTTTCTTCTCTAAACAAAAGTCTAACTCATTTTAGACAATGTTTTTAAACTAAGATTTTTTCTTATCTTGCTTCATTAATTTATCTTATGCATAATAGCTAAAGTTCTTATATATCTTTCAAGTTTTTTGAAATCT
>NW_021526715.1:0-269 GCF_001605985.2 Dendrobium catenatum | reverse complement strand
ATTTTCTAATGTCTGATATACGACTGTAGTAACAAATATTCATGTTATATCAACAAAACCTATGTGCTTTACATAAAGTATTATTCAATGTCAATTCCTCTCCCCAAATTAGATAACTCTCATATTATTTTATGTTCTAGCAATAACATGCATATGTATTATAATTACTAACTTTGAATTTTCTGTTAGTTATATTTTTATTTACTTGCATTCCTTTTTGAATAGCCTCTATGCTCACCCTATGTTTTCTCTTGTCTTATTATTTGCGA
>NW_021526714.1:0-241 GCF_001605985.2 Dendrobium catenatum | reverse complement strand
ACCATCCACTTTAAGTACAAGATGATGCAATTTTTAATTTTAAATATCAAATCTCCAAATCTTTCAATCATCCAAATTCCAAATTCTCCAACCATTCCGTACCCCTAATGCTACTATATGCCAGATAACACGTATCTCTACGTATTTAATCGACGACTAGCTTTAATCGAAAGTTCTCTCTCGTGATCGGGAGGGGTAATTAAATATAGGGGCTTGCGCCTATAGGAAACTAGAACTCAGA
>NW_021526713.1:0-261 GCF_001605985.2 Dendrobium catenatum | reverse complement strand
TGGCGGTGAAAAAAGAGAGCACTCTTGCTCGGCCATAGGCCCCGAAACCGCAAGGTTCCTACCCGACCATGGGTCTGCCGGAAGAAGAACAGTCACCCGACCATCAGTCTGGCGGTGATACGAAAGGGACAAAGAGAGCACCTTCGCTCGGCCATAGGCCCCGAAACAGCGAAGTTCCTACCCGACCATAGGTCTGTCGATAGAAGAACAGTCACCCGACCATGGGTCTGCCGGTGAAAAAAGAGAGCACCCTTGCTCGGC
>NW_021526712.1:0-655 GCF_001605985.2 Dendrobium catenatum | reverse complement strand
CCTCCCAACTAGTACATAAGTAATATTCTAATAAAACTAAATATGAAAATAGCAATATTAAAGCTGAGTTGGCCACTACTTGGCATATGGCAGAAAAACAAAACTATCTAAAAGTAATATTGCTAAAAGTTGCAGAGAAGGAGTGAAGGTTGTAGGTTAAATGAAATGATGGCGTTGGGATGTGCTCCAGTACCACGATAAGCCACATCAGGTCTCCCCGGCCGTGGGAGATTCCTCACCTGAGGAAATAGATTGGGCCATACCCGCTTGCTGTTTGTAAGTGTGATTTGATGCTTCTAGTTTGTCCCGTACACCTTGTAGCATTTTAGTGTAAGCTTCGGTAGTAATGGCTGCTACCATGCTCTTGCATTGTGGCAAAACGGCTACATCCACTAAGTGATTAGGACACTTAGTAGATATAATGCTGAACGGCATTGCCCAGTTGATCGGTTCGTAATAGCATTATATGCGAAGTCAGCATGGCCGAGGTAATCGTCCCATTGCTTAGGATGCACATGAGCCAAAACAGCGCAGCATGTTACTTAAGGTGCGGTTCCCGACCTCCGTCTAAAGAACTCAACTCCGTCGAGGAGCGTGAGAGAGCATAAGCAATCCTCTTGGGTCGAAGATTCTGCGTCTTTTAAACCTATCCGCA
>NW_021526711.1:0-373 GCF_001605985.2 Dendrobium catenatum | reverse complement strand
AACCGTGTCCGCGGAATTTTAAGTCAAGCGCACCAAAAGTGCAGTAAAGTGCAGTCAAAAGTGCAGTCAAAGTGTAATCAAAAGTACAGTCAAAGCGCAATCAAAGCACGCAGTCAAAGCACAGTCCACGTGGCACAATTTTATTGGATATTCAGACCTATTTCTACGTCCAGTGTCTGGACCTAATAATTTTCCCTCTAGAACAGCATAAACAGAATATATTTTTAAAAGTTTATTATGCATTTCTTTTTCAGAAAATCAAATGGCCTCCTAGTTATATATTCTTTTTACTAGAAGACATTTTAAATTCTATACATAATTTAGATATGCAAATTTATAATATAAATAATATATAAATGTTTTTTAGTTCTTT
>NW_021526710.1:0-328 GCF_001605985.2 Dendrobium catenatum | reverse complement strand
TCCAACCAGTTCAAATGATTCCTAATATCCAGTCCAGTACTGTCACCTAATGAATTGCCCACAAATCGCGTATTAACTAAATTAACAGGAACTTCGATGTAATTATTAGAAGTCGTAGAGATCGCATTATGAGCTGGAGGCAAAGGTTTAGGTAAAACCACAGGAGGCTCACCCACAGAATTTACCGGCACAACCTCAACACAAACACACGGTAAAGTAGGAGGAAAAAACGGCACAGCATTAGGAGATAAGACAAAATTAATATCCAAATCCTCCTCCAGACTAGCACCAACCTCGACAGAAGCAGGTATAGAAGCATTAGAATTAT
>NW_021526709.1:0-265 GCF_001605985.2 Dendrobium catenatum | reverse complement strand
CAAAACAATTATTATTTGTAGGATTTCAAATTCTAAGTATCTCCTAAACTCCCCCTAAATTGATGAATACATGAAAATTAACGAGGCATAAATAATTTTTTTTTAAAATTTTATACAAAACACACAACTACAATAATGACAAACATAAAAGGACTATCAAGACTATAAAAAATGACTATCCTCAAAAGCAAATTAAAAACAAAACAAACAAACAAATTAAAAACAAAACAAACAAACAATTTCTCCCCCTTTTTGACAACAGCAA
>NW_021526708.1:0-451 GCF_001605985.2 Dendrobium catenatum | reverse complement strand
GCCAAAAAATTGAAAAATCTATAAAAAGATGCGCAAAACGCCACAACATTGACAAGAGGCTTAAAATGAGCCCACTCAAAAGCAAGCTACTCTCTCTTTTTATATCTTTTAGAACTTAGAAGTTTTGATTCTCAAAGGCTTGATCTCGATTATCGTTCGATTATGACAAATCTACATCATTGTTTTATGGAGATATTTTCCTTATGACAAGTGGTGGGTAGATTCTTTTTCTCATATCCAATTAATTATTTGAGTTAGGTCATTGATTTCAAAAGACGATTCTACCCTAAGAAAATGTTTTTTGGCTAAGGGTAAACCATGAACTGATATTCTCCTATTCTATGGATTAAATAAGATTGGTAACTCGTTAACTCACAAGTTTTTAAATCAATCACATGGAATACTATATCATTGATGTGCCTTGATTTAAAAAAAAAAAAAAGGGGGTGAA
>NW_021526707.1:0-213 GCF_001605985.2 Dendrobium catenatum | reverse complement strand
TGAGAGAGAAAATTGCATTTGAACTATGCAATTAGAACAGGTATAATGAATATGCGAACTATTTTTTTGTTTAAATTTTTTTTGTAACAGAAATCAAATTCAGTAATCATCCGGAGAAGGAGATGATGACATGGTTGTTTAATATTTATTTAGTAAAGTATTTAAAATGCTATTTGTTTCACATTTGATGAACAATTGTTGAAATTTTATTGA
>NW_021526706.1:0-407 GCF_001605985.2 Dendrobium catenatum | reverse complement strand
TTTATTTATTGAGAAAAAATATATAAAAGTTCATTTACATCAAAATATTTTTATTTTTTGCGGCAGAGTATTTTAAGTTAGTGTTGATCGGCATTTATTTGAAAAAAATATATGTTATAAGTATCAAATAAAGTTCGAATAAGATTGAAATTACAATCCAAAAAATGTTGAACACCACTCGAGTCTTATTGACGATATCTTTGAATAAAATTTAGATAAAATTGACTAAAATAGTGGACAATTAAACAGAGCCTTATTCGCGAGTTTTTTTAATGCTTCTTTGATTATCTTCACCAAAATAGCTTTTTATTTCACTGTAATGTTATTTCTATCAAAGAAATTTTTTATATTGTGTGATTCGAAAACTCTAATAATATAAGCATGCACTTTTTATGATATTGTTGAAG
>NW_021526705.1:0-227 GCF_001605985.2 Dendrobium catenatum | reverse complement strand
ACTAACTAAATAAACAAACTTGAACAACATTTTCAATACTCGATCCTTAAATAAGTTTGAACACTAATGTGTTCGGTTCATTTATGTTCACGAATAATATCATTTGAAGCTTGTGAACATGCTCAATAAAAGCTCGATTCATGTTTGATTCAGAACTCATGAGCTCAATAAAAACTCGATTAATATTTAATTATAAAATTAATAAATATATATAATATAAATATTTT
>NW_021526704.1:0-245 GCF_001605985.2 Dendrobium catenatum | reverse complement strand
GAAAGATCAAAATGAAGTTCAATCAATTATTTAAATAAAATAATTCGGATAAGAGATCGTTAATTTTATAATCAAAATAATTATAATAAAATAATATATCTTCCCGAAGAAAGATGATATTACCTATTATCGATTATTTGAATATAAGAATAACGATCGCCATTTTTTGTTCAAATTTCCAAAGATAATTAATTAGAGGTTTTGAAACATTATTGGTTTTGAAAACAAGTTCTGGGTTTCTAAAT
>NW_021526703.1:0-345 GCF_001605985.2 Dendrobium catenatum | reverse complement strand
CTTGTTCCTTAGAGACTACAAAAATAGAATTTGGAAAAATTGCTTTTCAGATTTTTAGAGGTGTTCAAGAAGATTACTATTAACATTCCCTTTGTTAATGCTCTTAAAGAAATGCTTAGTCATGTGAAGTTTATGAAAGATATTTTATGTAAGAAGGGAAATTTTGGAGATTTTGATACTATGACATTAAATAAGGAGTGTAGTTAAAATATTTCAAAGAAAATCCCACAAAAATAAAAGATATATGGTAAGATGTAATGTCACCAAGAAGATAACATTAATTTGGTGCCTTTCTAAATTTTAGAAGATTATATTATGGAGTCATTGAACCTACCATTAATTAGT
>NW_021526702.1:0-427 GCF_001605985.2 Dendrobium catenatum | reverse complement strand
ATTGCATCAATTTGGTATCAGAGCAAGTTTAGAAAGTAATAGGTTTAGGTTTGTAATTTGTCAAGTCTTGTTTTGTCAAGTCAAGTTGTCTTAAAAGAATTGTGAGTCTAAAGTTTTTAGATTGAGTCTTTTAAAGTCTCTCTTTGAGTCCTTTTTTTAAGTCTTTTTGAGTCATCAAAAAAATGAAAAAAAGATAAAAAAACAGAAGAAAACAAGCAAGAAGATTCTGAAGATCAAGGTTCGATGAACAGATGGATTCCCGATTCAACAAATCCCTTGGAATACGAGCTATACAAACTACAGTCATGGATGCATTTGTGTACAGAAAGGTACATGAAGAAGAAGCAACGTTTGCAAGATCAATTCCTACAAGAACGAGATGAGATCCTGAGAAATATGAAGCAAAGATTCAAGAGCTGGATGCTCC
>NW_021526701.1:0-1250 GCF_001605985.2 Dendrobium catenatum | reverse complement strand
GGCTGTTCCAAATAAAACAAGAGCTATTTACTTTAAAAAAATCAAATTAGTCTGAAGTAGATATATTACACTTTTGAGTTTCTGATTAATAATTAATAATTAACGAGCTAATCCAAATTATATCTAACAATGGTACTTAAATAATACTATGCAGGTAGATAAGAAACTATAGATTAGATGTGTTAATAAATGATATAATTCCCAAAATCTATTCGGAGTTGATCTAAAAAATTTGGGTTCAGATTGACCCGTTTAATAAATAATTTGAGTTCAAGTACTAAATTTTAATCTATTTATTAGAGGGGTTGGATTTGGGGTAATAAACCATATGAATTTTAACCCAAAAAATGATTCATTTAATATTTTTTTTGCTTAAACTTTTTGCTTGTTGATATGATATTCTTGTTTTTGATCAATTACAGTAACCTCCAGTTTAAGTACGCATCTGTTTAAGTACGCATCATGGTTAAGTACATAAAATTTTAACATAAATTTAGGATTTAACATTTATAATTTAAACATGTCATGAATGATGATTTGAAGTAAATTTTGTAATTTCTTACGTCTTACATTGAGGGTTACAACACAAACATTTCTCTGAAATAATTCAAATGATTTCTAAGATCATCAAATGTTTCTTCGGCTTCTACTTGTACCTTAGGGCAAAACAATTGATCCTCTAAGTTAAGAATTTGATTATGGAGAGACTGAAAGCCCTTAAATGAATACGTTGTTGGCATGCAGACGGGCGAACAGTGTCTGCAGACAGAGCTGGGCGTGCGGAAGCAGACGATGAGGCTAGACGAGAGCCTGCTTTGCAAATGGCAGATGGGAGTTGGGCATAAGGATTCAGATAGGGCATGGCTTGTGAACAGGAGCTAAACATTCGACTAAACCTAAGTACACACCTACCGATTAGGTACACACAAAATTTTCGGGTTCAAGTTGCATACTTAACCGAGAGGTTTCTGTAACTAGAACTCTGAAGTTGACAAATAATATTTTTAAATTGAAATGAATTATTGGGTCGGGTTCAGATCATTTGAGTTACCTGTGAGTACGTTGAGTTAATGTCCATCTTTTTTACTTGTTTTTTAAATTACACAAATTTAGGTTGACTGGATTTGGGCTTGACCGAATCCGAGCCTGACTAGTTAACCCATTTTAAGACTCCTAGCCACAGCTACTACATATCATCATTTCCATATTGTAAAATTATGCATCACAATCTTTTGATATCTAATATATGA
>NW_021526700.1:0-205 GCF_001605985.2 Dendrobium catenatum | reverse complement strand
GTCCGTTTCACGCAGACGCCATCCGTCCCGCCATACTCCCCCGATCGTTGATGATTACGTTCCGCTCGAACTCCCGCTCAAATGGCGTGATCCACCGCCGGAATGCCCACCGCTCGAGCTTCCATTGCGATGGCGAAATCCTCTGCCTCCACAGATTACGTCGCCTCGCAAACGGAACTCCGATCTTGATCCGATCCAGATCGAT
>NW_021526699.1:0-301 GCF_001605985.2 Dendrobium catenatum | reverse complement strand
GACCTGCATAGCTTTTTTTTTTTTTTAATTATGATTTTGTTTGGGATGGTTTTCTATTTCTTCTTAAAGCAGTTTTTTAGTATAAAAAAATTAATTTGTGTATAAAAAAGCTGCTTTAAGAAACAGTAAGAAAACCGTTCCAAATGAACCCTTTGTTTGAATTCAATAATATTTCCAAAGCTTGGTATTAACCTTGCCAAGTTAATTATGATGTGGGAACATTTAGTTGAATAATATAAGATTCAATGAGTATGAATATACATGCATGCATGCATAGATGAATCTAGTTGATTTCTAGTTA
>NW_021526698.1:0-321 GCF_001605985.2 Dendrobium catenatum | reverse complement strand
TATGTTTTACTGATGATGTTATTATTTTCTCTAATGGTTTTATTAATAAAGTGAGAATTATTATGAGATTTTTAAACAAAATTGAGAAAATTAGTGGTCGTAATCTCAACAAAAATAAATCATGCTTTATAACCCCCTCTAAAATGTATATTGATCGTATCAGTGCTATTAAAAGGGTTTCTAGTTTTAGTCACAATTATGTTCCTCTTAAGTACATGAGTGTTCCGTTGTTTAGAGGTTGTAAAAGATCTTTTCTTTTTTGTGATCTCATTTCTTCTACTTAGAATAAACTTAATTCTTGGTAATTTAACTTTCTTCGCT
>NW_021526697.1:0-220 GCF_001605985.2 Dendrobium catenatum | reverse complement strand
AAAAAAAAAAAAAAAAAAAAACAGCAGAAACTAAACAGAAATACGATAGCATAGAGCTTGACTTGGCTCGTTTCAACCACACAAGTGCATCACTGCAATAACCTAACAGAAAAACCAGCGGAAACTGAACAAAGAAAACTAGAAAATCGAGCTCGACTTGGCTCGTTTGCACCAGAAATAATAGCAGAAATTGCACAAAAATACCAGAACATAGAGCTCG
>NW_021526696.1:0-353 GCF_001605985.2 Dendrobium catenatum | reverse complement strand
TCACCGGCGGCGAGAACTCCGGCGAAACCGAGCCCCACGAAACTTTCGGGCCTTCTACCACCCAATCTAAGGAGAACTAGGTCTTGAAGTCAACAGAAGAAATATTCCTGCCATTTCAAAGAATCCAACGAGCCCAAGAATGCAAAAATCGGACGGTTAGATCTTTCACAATCCCTTAGAATAGGTCATAATGCTTAGGGTTAAATAGCTTTTTGAAAAGCACTTTATAAGTTGAACCAAATACCCCCCACGAATGCTCTTCACTCGTAGAACTCAGATCTAAAGTTTCGTTGCGTTTGGTTTAGTCGTTTGAGAGAACGAAGCAAAAAACCCTCTTAGGGTTTCGGTATTCC
>NW_021526695.1:0-233 GCF_001605985.2 Dendrobium catenatum | reverse complement strand
CCTTAGCCCTCTTCTCCTGCATCTCTTTCTCTGTCAGTCGTTTGAAGTTTCCGCCACTTCCACCTCCCTCTGTCTTCTCCCTGACGGCCTCTCGACTCCCTCCTATTGGAGGACCTTTTGGTGCTAGGTGGGAGGTCGTCATCTTGTAAGTCCCACCTGTGCTGCTACTCCGAGCTCCCCTCTCAAGATTCTTCGCATTCTCCACCAGCTGGGCCAACTTCATGGCCTCCCCC
>NW_021526694.1:0-258 GCF_001605985.2 Dendrobium catenatum | reverse complement strand
CGGCGCTTGCCGGTGGTTTAGCGAACACACGACGCCCGCTTTAACCGCCGACATACCGTCGGTAATTTGACCGTCGGTTAGCCGTCGGTAAACTAACCGGCGGCTTAAAGGCCGGAACACCGCCGATTGCAAATCCGGTCGTCACCGGCGGTATAGGCCGCCGAAAAACCGTCGCCTAAATAAACCGCCGGTAAAAGGCCGCCGGTAAGTGTTTCCTACGCGATTTTTACCGGCGGTTTGAATGCCGCCGCAAAGCCA
>NW_021526693.1:0-260 GCF_001605985.2 Dendrobium catenatum | reverse complement strand
CACCTAAACATCTTATCTGATAAAAATTAAGTTAGTTGACATGACATGATATTCAACTCCCACAATAAATTAATCTGTGAGGAAATTTCATCCCAATAACAATCTATCACAAATTCTAGACCTATGAGTTTGAATATATATATAAACAAAAACGGGCGGATCGTAATCTGGCGTAGGAAGTCAGAAAGGCCATAGTCGGGTGACGGTGGTTGGAAGGACCATAGTCGGGCGATGTAGATTGGAAAGATCATAGTCGGCGA
>NW_021526692.1:0-987 GCF_001605985.2 Dendrobium catenatum | reverse complement strand
GTCGCACCCTTGCGCTTGCCAACTTTGCCGCTCATCATGCTCGCGGTCACCCGCACGCACTCACTTGCTTGTGATCGCTCGCATGCTGCTCACACTCTCCGGCTAGCCCTAACTATCTAACGTGCACACTGTTTTGTTGGCCCCACACTTGGTCACTCTTGCCCGGCTCATCAGTCATGTCGGGTCGACCCTTATTTGAATCGGGTTAGTTTCGGATCTGGTTCTATGACCCATTTTCATAATCGATTCATGTCGAGACAATTGATGGCATGTCATTTTTGGGTTTGATCCAAACTTGTCCTCCCCGAAAACCTATTTTGACTCCTCTATTTCTATAGATATAAATTCCTAGCAAAAGAAAAATTAATGTGATTTCTAAAAAAAAAAAATGCAATCTTTACCTTTAATACCAAGTCTTAAAAAACAATAGCTTCACTTGGTCTTGCCAAACATACGAGATGCTATAAACATCACCAATAAGAATCACGTGTGAATTAACACCCCTATGATTGTGAGCTTGAACACAAAAAGGAGGAAAAGCTTCCAGCTCAACATGTTTAATATACCCAAAATCTTCCATACCAAGCCAAACTCTATTAGGGTAGATTTTCGTGAGGCCGATCTCAGCCAAAACACTAACCACAGAAGGGAGGGAACCCAAATAAGTCACATTCACCAGGGTAGTGTGGATAATAGGATATTCCACACCAATATCAAATAAAGGTGACCATTTTGTTAATTTTATATAACAATTGTTAACAAAGTAGTATCTATGAAAGAAAACTTTGCTATAGTTTAGTCATTAACCAACTTAATGAGAACATGCGAAGGATTCAAAAGCGTCACCAAAAATGTGCCAATGTGTTTGAGATTAAAGAAAATCCTACGAATAACATCAAGCTAGGATGACAAGTGAAAAATTTCCAACCAACGAGTATTGAAAAGGAGCCACAAGCTCTAGGATCTCCTCCTCTGATATCCAAAGAG
>NW_021526691.1:0-485 GCF_001605985.2 Dendrobium catenatum | reverse complement strand
TCTTCCTCCGATTCATGTTCGACGTATCTTCTTCTGGTCGGGCGTCGCTGTCTCCTGCTCGTTCACAGTTTCTCTTGCTTGTTTGCGAAGCCAACACTGAACCGAAGGCTTCCCTCACGTGCTCAACTCCTTCACTCCGACCCAATGTAAGTTCTTCACCTCTGTGTGACATTTGGAGTGTGGTGAATGCTTAATCTATGTGTGACATTTGGATATAGTTTTTTCATATGCCTTGCATCCGACATTTCACACAAAGGGGCTGTTTGGATGCACCAAATATATAATTTAAGTAGGATTTCACAAATCCTCTAAATACGGATTTACAAAATTCTAAGGATGTTGAATCCTCAAAACTGTTTGATAACATTCAATAAAAAATCCTAATAAATCCCGTGTAACTGTTTCTCAATTCAATTCAATATTGAAAGCAATTAAGAGATTTGTGATTTATTTCTATTATAATTAAAGTATAATAAGATAAGTTT
>NW_021526690.1:0-288 GCF_001605985.2 Dendrobium catenatum | reverse complement strand
CCTACGTCATAAAAAATGACAAACCATACATTTTTGAAGATCCTCTTGATGATAGCTCTCTAATATTATCTCTAAAGATTAGTCATGTATCTGCATATCATACTAGTTGCATATGCTATATTCAGACTGGTACATATCATAGAATACATGAGACTACCAACTGCACGATGATATCCATGTACTTGATCTATCTCATATAAGATGATTGGGTAAGAAGCAGGAAGAAAACCGTCCCAAATAAAGCCTCATTGAATTAAATTAGTAATTTAACATACTCAAATCAAATAA
>NW_021526689.1:0-320 GCF_001605985.2 Dendrobium catenatum | reverse complement strand
CCATTCGACCAAACATCGAGTGGGGGAATCTCTGTTAAATTATTGTAAATTTTATAGTTGAGTCCATAAGGAAATGATATTTTTATCCATCGGGGTAATATATCATCTTCTTATGTCGTACTCGATTATAAAATATGCAATCCGTTTGAGGATACAAAAATTCTCCAACAGATTTTCTAGCGACTCCGCTGGGGAGGATGTCTCTTTTCATCTAAACTAGTGATTTTCGTTTAGTCATTTTAAATATTGGCTAAATGGCATTTGCAAAATCAATTTTGTATTGTATGCCTCTCCCTTAGCAAATTTGGGTTGTGTTATGT
>NW_021526688.1:0-283 GCF_001605985.2 Dendrobium catenatum | reverse complement strand
TATTTAGCATGCTTGATACATAGAACAAGTGTGAAATTTATATGATTAGCATGAATCATGATGTAATATTTGAATTAAATTTTTTATGAATTAAATTTAGGATCATTCAAACTCTAAATCCTGCAAGCCCGTAGTCGAATTGAACGCCTTGATTAAGTGAATCTATAATACTACAAATGATTAGATTCAACTTCAAATTAGCTTAAAATCGAGTATTTGATTTATATTTGAAAACTTCTGAACATAAATTGCTAGACCAAATAACCTCAAATTATAGCATGCC
>NW_021526687.1:0-205 GCF_001605985.2 Dendrobium catenatum | reverse complement strand
ATGTTCCTTTTTTGCAAATTCAAATTGAAATGTTTGTCATCATCAAATTGTTATGGATCTATGGCTTATGATTTTAATGATAGAAAATATTCTTTTTTCTCTACAACTACCTTATGTACTGACATCTCAGGTTCACACGATCAGACTGCAATTTGGAATCAGCTCAAGATTGGGTAGACTAAGTCTGAGTCAATTTGTACATTTT
>NW_021526686.1:0-444 GCF_001605985.2 Dendrobium catenatum | reverse complement strand
TTTGCTGCAAATGTCCTAATGTAAGAACTAGTGTTATCGTCAGAGGCGGATTTTAGGGGGGCCTAAAAACTATTTTGCCTTAAGCTTGGAGGGTATTATGGGAAGAAACTGCGAAAGATGCTCACAAAGTGTTCGACCAGATGCCTCAATGATGTTACCATTTTATTTCAATTTCTGGTAATCTATGTTTTTAAATTATTATTATTAATTTCTTTTTTTAATTTGTTGTGGCAATTACTTTCATTATTTATATTGACATCTAAATGGTTTGCCCAAAGTGTTCGATGGCATGCCTATCAGCACCGATAATTTCCTGGTTATAGGCTTAAGATGGTTTTTCTCTTAAACTTTTTCTCTTGTTTTTATTGTTGATAATTCGAACAGCATATTCAACCTATTCGATGAATCTCCACAGGATTTCGGTTTGCTCATCTTCCATTTTGT
>NW_021526685.1:0-554 GCF_001605985.2 Dendrobium catenatum | reverse complement strand
GGCTGGGCTGGAGGAGTGCTAGAGCGGCAAGTTTTGTTTGTAATGTCTCGTCGAAGCCGCATGACATAAAGGAAAATCGGCGAAGTGGGGCTATGGGCCGCAGGATGGCAGGAGAGGCGGAAGGCGACGTTGGCTTGACTCGCGAGTGCGATTTCAATGGGACTGCGGAAGGTGAGCCGTAAAGAAGAGGGTTGGATTTTATGCAAATCCCGTTAATCGGGTCAAAATGGATCATTCTCGGGTTTCTAGGCCAACCCTGAACCCAACCTGATTTTTTAAACTAATCAGTTTCTTCAACCCGAACCCGACTCATTTGACAAATGGATTGACTTTAACCCGAAATTTTTGGATCGAATTTGAGTCGGATAATCTAACCTTCAAGGAAAAAGATGCTCCCATAACAAAAGGGGAACTCAATTATTTATTACTTTAATGATACTTTTGATTAAGCTATTCTTATCCTCTCTAACTTCAATAATTTTATTTATTTTATATTTCTAATAATTGTGATATTTTACTTTTTAGCAAAATTTATCATGTAACTTCTAATATGT
>NW_021526684.1:0-244 GCF_001605985.2 Dendrobium catenatum | reverse complement strand
TCAACGCCCTGAAGCTTAAGGTTCTAATGGGCGTAAAAGGTTAAACTCAATAAGCCCAGAGTTGTCCGAGTCGCTTCTAGCTCCGCCTACTTAAGAAGCCATAAGCCTACTTTATTAATCCGTTAGTAGGACTATGATAAACATAAAGGTTTATATGACGTGATGAATTTAAGTAACTGTAGTCCAGTAAATTCTTCTAAGTGATTGGAGAGTCAAAATTATAGTGGGAAGGATAAGTCTCAAT
>NW_021526683.1:0-357 GCF_001605985.2 Dendrobium catenatum | reverse complement strand
TATTGGTATGTATTTGATGTGTATTTACATATATTAGCTGTGTATTATTATGTATTAGCTAGTACATAATAATACACAGCTAATACATACAAATACACAATAATACATAGTAATATACTAATTCACACATCATATTTTCATTAGAGTCGGAATGTAGCACTACATCTGATGTGCATAAGCAATTAGGGGTGTCAATTTCGGGGCATGGGTCGGGTTAGAGTCAAACCCGATACTAACCTGGCACTATTCGAGTCAACCTGAACGGGTTTGGGTCACTCCAACACGACCCGAATGACTCGAGGCCGACAAAAATGGCTAGTTTTCTGATAAAAAAATGGGTCAATCTCTTTTTTTCGG
>NW_021526682.1:0-318 GCF_001605985.2 Dendrobium catenatum | reverse complement strand
AAGTGATTGAAAGTCAAGCCTCAAAATTGAATGCCTGGTCGAAGTGGTTGACTTCGACCATGTGGGTGCTACTAGATGACCCCATGTCATCATCAAACAACATGTCTAGTAATAGGTGGTGGAGCTTTCACCAGCATGTAAAGGATGAAGGGAGGTGTCAACTGTCAAGATGACACAGTCCAAGCTACCACCACCCATTGTGACATAAGAATGTTGGCGTAATCCTCATCATCTTCTTCCTCTCCTTCATTTGAAGAGTTGATGGAAAACTTCAACTTCTTAACTTTTGTACAGCACCCTCTCCCTTGGAGGCCAATT
>NW_021526681.1:0-261 GCF_001605985.2 Dendrobium catenatum | reverse complement strand
CTTGAAACACCTTTATGGGTGAATTAGAGGTTTAACCAAGAAAGGTGAATTGGTGAAGTTTATATGAATGATAATGAGAATGGTCATTCCAAGCTTATTTAAAAATATAACTAGAATGAAGTTCATTGTGTTGGTATTCCTAGTGTGAACAACACTCCTCCAAAAATCATTAGAATCTTAGTTTAAATATTTTGATTATTTCCTTTACTTAATAACTTATAATCTTAGTTTAAATATTTTGATGTGTTGTTTCTTGTATCT
>NW_021526680.1:0-944 GCF_001605985.2 Dendrobium catenatum | reverse complement strand
ACAGTGCAATGTGAGCATTTTTATTTCTGATTTTTTTTTATGGCAAGCGATAAATTCCTGAAACTGAGTATTTTCATCCATCACCTTTTCGATCTCTGGGGGTGATGCTTCTCTCGCAACTTGAACTGATCCAGTGAGATTGCGTTTATCTTAGATTATCATGTTATGCAAAATTATACATGTATTCATTATATCATGCAGTATATCTTTGCTAAAAAAACATGCAGGTTCTGCCACAATTGCGAAACATGATTGAAGAATTTCAAAAAAGCACGTTCTACGTCTTTTCTACATGCTTTCTGTTTCATTGCAAAATATTATTGCTTTGGATTACATGATTTTTGAATTGTTTACACAATGATTAATTATTTCGGATATATATTATCAACCAAATAATAATCCATGTTATATTCTTTTCCTTGATTGATGTATTGACAGGGAGGAGCTATGCCTTGAGTGAGATTAGAGAATAGGTGCGAAGACTCCAACACGTTTATATCATTATCAGTGTATGAAATATCAAAATAAGTATGCCATATCCAAAGACACAATCTATCACAGCTTCCAAAATAATTGTATATGATCCAGTATGTCTCGCGTATTGCCCAACCCACCCGGTATGATAATTTTTTCACTTCCAATGCATATAATCTAAACTGCCCAACATTTTTGAAAAATTATGTTGTTCATTAATTTTAAGAAGTCTAATCACATTATTGATTGTTGGTGATCTTAAATATTGCTTTGAGAATATTTAAACTACTGATCTATAAAATTTCTTCACACTTTCGACTATTCTTGATTCGCCTATTCTAATATACTCGTTTATAGCATCTACGGGTAATCCATATGCTAACATTTGAATAATGACTGTTACTTTTTGGAAGGATGATAAACCAAGCTTATCGGTGCGATCCACTCATTGGTGAAAGTAGATATCATAT
>NW_021526679.1:0-294 GCF_001605985.2 Dendrobium catenatum | reverse complement strand
GGCAATAACAAGAAATACCATTATGTGAAGACAAATAACGAGCAATACCGAGTAATACGAAACAATACCGAGCAATACTGAGTTTTTCTAGAAAAACTTGATATTGCTCGGTATTGGTCTTCACAGAGCGGTATTTCTCGTTATTGCCAAGCAATACCTAGCAATACTGAGCAATACCGAGCAAATACCGAGTAATACCTAGCAATACGCGAGCAAAACATTCCTGGGTTCCGGTTTGGGTCAAGTTGTCGGGACGCGTGGTAAAGAGTAAGAGCACATGGCGCAATCTCAGTG
>NW_021526678.1:0-247 GCF_001605985.2 Dendrobium catenatum | reverse complement strand
CACTAGCGAATGGGAATCAGGATGGTGCCACGAAGGGCGTACTCCACCACTAATCCCCGGGTGAAATGCCAGGGTGGTGCCACAGAGGGCGTACTCCACCACTAGCGGGTCTAATCCTAAGGGAAGGAAAGACCTAACCTTAAGGAGAAGGCGAAGAGTGTTAAAAAAAAACTTAAAAAAAAACTTAAAAAGAAAGGGTAGAATCAATTTGTAAATCAAGAAAAGGAAGTTTTATTAATTGATAAAA
>NW_021526677.1:0-464 GCF_001605985.2 Dendrobium catenatum | reverse complement strand
CCCCCTTTTTGATGATGTCAAATAATTTATTGCAAGTGAGTACGAAAAGCATTTCTTTTTTTTTGTATTTATATATATTTTTTTATTTTTTTTAAAGTAAACACAAGAAAAAAATTGGAAATACCAAAAGCAAGTGTAAAACAAAAGGAATGCATTTAGATAACATGCACAACAACATGTACAACAAACTTCTCCCCCTTTTGACAGCACAAAAAGGAAGAGCAACTAAAAGCAAAAAAGCAAAAGAAGAAAAAACTACAATGCAAGAGGGGGGTGAATTGTGAAAATCTTTTTCATAATAAAAATAACCCTAAACAAGAGTTCTAATTTTTTTGTTATTTTTGAAATTCTACAACAAAATTTTAAGCAATTTTTCTTCCACAGATTTTACCTTGCAATACTTATAAAAATTAAATGCAAGTAAAAATTAAATGATGATAAGGAAAAAACACACCAAGAATTTT
>NW_021526676.1:0-711 GCF_001605985.2 Dendrobium catenatum | reverse complement strand
CATTAGTATCATGCCGCAATCTACGCTCCATAACTCTCTCCCATAATTTTAACGTGTGACACATTAATTTAATTCCTCTATAATTTGCACAATCATGTGCATCACCATTTTTCTTAAAAATAAGAATTAACTCACTCATTCTCCACTGATGTGACATCTTTTTAGTCTTCAAAATAATATTAAAAAATTTAGCAAGTTAAGAAATTTCTTCATCTCGATCTTAAGCATTTCCACACCTCTATTGGAATATCATCAGGTTCAACAGCTTTTTCACATTATTTTCTTTAAAGCATATCTAACTTCGGTTTTACTAATACGCTGATAAAATAGAAATATTTATTTTCATGTAGGGTGCAAAGGCCACTAAGTCAATAGTATGTTTACATTCTTTATTAAAAAGTTTAACAAAATATTTCATCCACATTTGTTGAATATCAGCTTCTAAGAAAAGTACCTTTATGGAATATCTTGATCTGAATTCAATTAATCTCAAGCAAATTTGTTTAATAAAATGGTCAAAAAGATGGAATTGAATCTGACATGCTGACAACCTGAACAACCCGAATCAAACCCATTAACTAGTTTTGATTTAATTTTTAGTTTATAAATTGTCAGCTATAGAGTTTAGTTATATTGATAAAAAAATAAGATCATATACCTACAACTATAAGTAAAATAATTTAAGGAAAACAAATATTAAAAGGGTCATTT
>NW_021526675.1:0-354 GCF_001605985.2 Dendrobium catenatum | reverse complement strand
TGTGTGTTATATGTCCAAACAATCCACACTTATAGCATTTGATTACAGGAAATGGATTTCTTAAACTTCTATAATTATTCTATCTTTCCATGGATTGTTTAAATTTTAGATACAAAATAGGATTCGTAAAATCTTCAAGTCTTAGGGGTATCCTATTTTCCTCCAGAGCTTTTATTTTCAGTTTGAGAAATATTCATATCTTCCAATATTTGATTTGTATAATTCATCCGATATTTATTGCTCTCTGATTCATCTTTAAAATCCTTAAATTATTTTTCCAGTTCTGTATAGCATGATCTTTCTTAAGGATTTCTTATTCTCTTTGTAAATCTTATAATTATAAGTTTATACTAG
>NW_021526674.1:0-1136 GCF_001605985.2 Dendrobium catenatum | reverse complement strand
GTTGACTACATGTACATTTTCTATTAATGCAATTCTTAAATTTCTTGTTAGTTATATTTTTTTACTTACTTGCATTTCTTTTTTGAATGGCATCTATGCTCATATATATATATATATCTCTTTTATCTTATCTTATGAGGTACATCGGATCCTGAGGATCAAGAATCAAGCGCCGTCATTTGCTTAAGAGTTGTTAAGTGGCCGCGCCACAATCTGAGATCATTTACTTTCTTGGAGTTATTAAGTGGCAGCGCCACAGTCAGGTATAATTTCTGCAACTTATTAAGAACTCCTAATTATATATCGAACTACTACACTTCACACACATATTGTTAATAGGTATTCTAGCATGTTTAGGTAGCCAGTCTTAGGTTGGTTCACTAACGAAGCTTTGACCCTATAGGCCAAAGCTTACCCCCTTCTGTGAGCCCTAGAGACCATTAGGGTCATTTAGGCCTGTAGAGTAGGCCACCCATTTGTGTCATTGGGCATCATTGTTTTCCCACACGAAGTGGGCGCCGTTAGGATTCTGGCCTCTTTCTAGTTTCGGGTATGATACCCCCCACCTTCTGTGAGCCCTAGAGACCATTAGGGTCATTTAGGCCTGTAGAGTAAGCCACCTATTGTGCCATTGGGCATCGTTGTTTTCCCACACGATGTGGGCATCACTAGGATGGTTTTCTATTGTGATATGATATAGATGCCTTGCCTGGAAGGTATCTGGTGTGTTTATTTACTTTTTCTGCACTCTAGATGTCATGCATGCATTTATTTTTACACACCTTGCCTCACATTGCACCGCACTTACATACATGCATTACATTAATATACATGGGGATATTCGTATCTATTTCATGCATCATACACAGCGTTAGGTACATTCTTTTTCATATTGTAAAGTCCCTGATTGAAATCTTTTAAACTACAAATCCTTGATTTCCTAGAATAGAGTCTTCTTATCTTGCATACTATATGGCGATTGATTATGTTTAGGATGTTAGCTGACAGCTCACTCCAGGCAAGTATAAGCCCAGGTTGTACACCCCTCAGTGTGTCTCCTTTCATCTGTGTTTTGAGTCTGTCATTTCTTTTAGGATAATAATCCGATCTTTGATCTTCTAAACTCAAAATTTTAA
>NW_021526673.1:0-205 GCF_001605985.2 Dendrobium catenatum | reverse complement strand
TATATAATGCTTAGGCATAATAAAAATCAACTGTGAGGGAATTAAATTTAAGGTAGATTAACTATCATCTTGAAAAATCAAACATAAATAAATAGAATTTCAAAAATCAAGATCAATTTTTATCTAAGGCTTCGTTTGGGACGACTTTTTTCTGCTTCTTAAAGCAGCTTTTTAGTATAAAAATTTTAATTTTTGTACTAGAAAG
>NW_021526672.1:0-320 GCF_001605985.2 Dendrobium catenatum | reverse complement strand
TTTAATTGTGAAGTTCGTCCGTACGAACTTTTTGTTCGTCCAGACGAACAGTCGTTGATTCATAGTAGGGGACGGTTTTCAACTGACATTAAAATGAATTAACTTTTGATCATCTGTACGAAATTTTTTTGTCTGTACGATCGGTCAAGTTAAAAATTCTGTACGAAAGGACGCATCGTAAATTATGTTGATTACGAAAAGCTGTTACATTTTTGTAAAATTTAATCGTCTTCACGAAATTTTTTCGTCCAGGCAAACGATAATTTTCATCCAGGACGAACTGTTTTCGTCCAGGACGAACGTATCGTTTTCTTTAAATA
>NW_021526671.1:0-267 GCF_001605985.2 Dendrobium catenatum | reverse complement strand
ACTGCACCATACAGCTGAATCTCTGCTGCCCCATATAACCGACCCCTGCTGCCCCATACAACCGAACCCCTGCTGCCCCATACAACCGACCCTTGCTCCCCCCATACAGCCAGAATTCTCTGCTGTTCCATTCAGCCGAGCTACCTCCCCCCTCTTCCATTCCCACTCACCTACCCAGCCTTCCTCTCTTCCCAAGGTTGGCCATCCCCCACTCCATTGCCTCTTAAAATCCACTCCAACTTTTCTTCTTCCCCATTGATTCCCCAA
>NW_021526670.1:0-377 GCF_001605985.2 Dendrobium catenatum | reverse complement strand
AATAAT
Source organism: Dendrobium catenatum (assembly GCF_001605985.2). NCBI lineage: Eukaryota > Viridiplantae > Streptophyta > Magnoliopsida > Asparagales > Orchidaceae > Dendrobium > Dendrobium catenatum. The sequence continues at coordinate 371 of NW_021526670.1, read as the reverse complement.
CAAACGCAACTCATTTTAATCTGTTGGTTGGAAGCATTGGGTATCAAATGAGAGATTTTGAGCTCGAAACTTGTTTATATAATGGGTGTGATATTTTGTTTTCATTGGCTCAAATGTCCCAAAAATAAATCCAATGAACAATTATGTGCAATATTAATAAATCTCGCATAAAAAAATCAATAAAAATGTAAGTTAGTATAATAATTGTTTGTGTAGAATTTTAAAATCTTTAAATTTGATACGTCATCATGAAATTATCTTGATCAGGCACAAATCTTTAGGCAAATCTCAAACGTGAAACTTCAAAAATTAAATTCGGGAGCATGTGAACTCCGATTTCAGCGAACTTATAGTCAAACTGAGCATCTTGG
>NW_021526669.1:0-553 GCF_001605985.2 Dendrobium catenatum | reverse complement strand
TTTTTAGAACATCATTCTCAACCCTCAAGTTTTTTTTTTCTCTTTAGATTTCTTGAAATCAGATTCAAGTAATGTGTGTGAAACTTTTAATGCATCATGCTCATTAATTAATTTCGTATGCTTTTGTTCAAATCATCAAATTCATCAAGAAGAGCCATGTGATTAGAATTAATCGTTGAATGATCTTTAAGTATAACTTCATACTCTTTTTACAAATTTACAAGTTCTAATTTTAAGTTAGTATGAGTCCTCTTAAGTTTTTTGTATGATGCATGTATTTTCTCATAAATCTCAAACAATTCATCATAGTTTGGTTTACATACCTTTTCCTCATCACTTTTCTCAAGATAATCTTCCCCCATTAAGTACAGGTTTGTAATCTCTTCCTCTAGTTCAGTCTCAGAGAAATAAGTACCACATTCTACCCAGAACGCCTTTTGGACTCTCTTCTTGTCCTTCATAAACTTAGGTTTCTCCTCACCTTTTTCCTTTTCTTTGCTCGAGTGATTTCGAAGTGTTGGACAATCGGCTTTCACATGTCCAGGCTTCCTGC
>NW_021526668.1:0-400 GCF_001605985.2 Dendrobium catenatum | reverse complement strand
TAATTTACGGGCCATGCCACTCCAGAAAAACTATAAATAAAGCCCTCATTCTACACCAAAAGGAGGGAAGTGAAGAGAGAGAAGAAGGAGAGGAGAAAGGGGAAAAGGAGATTCCTCACCTTCTCGATCACCGCCGGAGCTCTTCCTGCAGCCCGAAGACGCCGGGATTCTGCCGTATGTTTGGGAGAACGTTAGAATTCTTCCCAACTTCCACGGGATGTGGAAATTCTTCTCAATTAACGACAGAGTTCCCTCTCGCCCGCCGACTACAGTCCTTCCGACCCCCGTCGCCAGCCGACTACGGTCCTCCTGACTTATGTCGCCCGTCGACTACAGTCTTGCCGACCTCTGTCGCCCGCCAACTGCGGTCCTCCTTACTTACGTCGCCCGCCGACTATAG
>NW_021526667.1:0-271 GCF_001605985.2 Dendrobium catenatum | reverse complement strand
GTGTGATGATGATGTGCATCGAGAGCGTAGGTGTATATCATTGGCATTGTTGGTGATGCCAGGTGAAGTTGGCAAGCATCGACATTGGTGTCGATGTTCATGTCAAAGTTTATCGGCGATAGTAAATGGACATTAATTGTTGTGTAGTTGTAATATGGAGATTGTAGTTGAGATTGTGGTCAACGACCCTAGTTGAGTGATAGAAGTGTAGAGATCATAGTTGGGTGTCATTAGTTGGGATATCATATTCTTGCGACAATCTTTAGACGAT
>NW_021526666.1:0-318 GCF_001605985.2 Dendrobium catenatum | reverse complement strand
TCACCCGGATACAATTTCAGAAATCTGAAATTGTTTTTTTATGAAGCTTTTCTCTCCTACCCGTGCCTTCCAAGAGGCCCTGTCCACTAAATTCCTTCTCTTTGGGAGTTTTCTATTTGATGTCTAAGAAATTACAGTAATTCTGTATTGTCTTCCTGCATCTCCAAGAGGTTTCTGCTTTCCAAAAGAGCTCTCCAACGTGGCCAAGCTGCTGCTATCCAAGAAGTAAATCTGCTGTCCAGGATTTCCAAGTACACAGGCTGCCGTCCAGCAATCATGGAAACCACCTATTGCTGTTCTGCTGGCAACGCTTACACC
>NW_021526665.1:0-326 GCF_001605985.2 Dendrobium catenatum | reverse complement strand
TTTCGCTCACACCTCCCTTTGTTTCATTCTGTCTCTTTCTTTCCCCATTCAATACCGAGTTTCTTTAAGAATTCTTTGCAAACCTTCGCATTAACTCTACCTTCACAACCCTGTCCACCTATGTGAATCGACGCCCTGTCGAAATCACGTATCAGGACTGTGTTGAACTGTTACAGCTATCCACCACCGGGGATAAGCTGCACTTAATCGCTTCTGATTCTGACCTTGATTGGTCCACGGCAAACCACTTCCTTTGCCAAACCAACACACCCTTTCATGTTGGTGAGACTAGATCTTTAATCAAAGATGCTAGGATAATCCAACAT
>NW_021526664.1:0-537 GCF_001605985.2 Dendrobium catenatum | reverse complement strand
GACCATAAATTTATTGAAAATACATTTTAGATAATCACAAAGTCAATTTTAAAAATTCTTAAATAAATATTTTTGTCAGGATCCATATTTGATTTTGAAAATTTTTATGACATTTCAATAACAAATAAAAATACCCATATATCAAAATAACATTTTAATTTTTAGGTTGACCATAGATGAAGAACCACCTTTGATATTGCGTTGATCATAATTCCCCTATAGATGATTGATGAAACAAGATACAAATTTTAAGATAAATGTCCATAGCAATTTCAATTAGATAATCAAAATTATGCCAAGTCCCTAAAGAATAATGTTAGAGGTTTGGATTCTATTGATGTTGATTTGGCACGAATCCTAATGTCATCTTAAAAACAAAAAGTTGCACGCAGCTCATCTTGATCTGTTGGTTGGAGACTTTGACTACTAACTAAGAGGTCTTGAGTTTGAAGCTTTCATATGTGATGTGTATACAAATTTATCTTAATTGTTCAAATTATGGGTGTCAATTTCGGGTCACGGGTCAGGTTCGGGTCG
>NW_021526663.1:0-205 GCF_001605985.2 Dendrobium catenatum | reverse complement strand
ACTTTGTGACTCCATCTTCTCAAATTTTCCAGACGACAACAACCTATATATCATTTTAATTTACAGATCGCATTAATTATTTGTATAAAAATGTATATTTTTAATAGGGGAAGAGACAATAATTCTTTTTAGCATTGCTATAATTTTAATTAAGCAATAAAAGAATATAATAACTAAATGAATTAAAAAATATAAAATTTAACAT
>NW_021526662.1:0-985 GCF_001605985.2 Dendrobium catenatum | reverse complement strand
TCTAGTCCGCAACAGATTGGCGCCGTCTGTGGGAAACAGTCAATCCCACTATTCAATAACTCTTTAGCTATGATCAAACTCATAGGTGAAATAGAATTGAAATGTAACGCCTTGCCTTGATATCACAATACAGTTGATTTGGAAGAGAGGAGAGTTTTCATGTACCAAATAACGGGCAAATTTGATCGTTTCAGCAGATTGATGGTTGCTCAAATTCCTAAATTCTTGGACTTTAAAAATAAAAATTGTCGTATGTCACTTGGATTCTCTTAGTTGAAGCCTAATATTTGGATCAAAAGGTTCGCATCGTTTGGAACGGCTTTTGGACACTATTTTTTTTTTTTTTTTTTTTTTGCTGTCAAGCTAGAATATTTTACACTAAAAAGTTACTTTTAAAAGCAATAAAAAAAACTATCCCAAACAAAGTCTTTAGAAAGGTGATATAAATTAAATATTTTTTTGCATGATCTTGTAAATATGAGTCTTTTATGGAATTTGATAAACTAAACAAATTCCATGCATTTCATTAAATGTTTTAACTATTTCATTAGATATGGCTAAGAAAATATGGACACTAAGGATTCTTTTGGGATGACTTTCTTATTGCTTATTGAAGTAGCTTTTTAATATAAAAATTAAATTTTTTATAGTAGAAAACTGCTTTAAGAAACGACAAGAAAGCCGTCTCAAACAAAACCTAAATCAAATATCTTCTTTTGATTTTCTAAATTTTAGGCATTGAAAGCATAGAGAAAACAGACACTCTAGATGCTGAGATATGGAGAGGAACCTCAACTACATTGTTTTCTTAAACCTCAAATACCTTCTTTCTTTTTACTTGTACATATAAGGGTTTGTGGGTAGATATAAATATAATTTCCAAAGTAGATGCGCCTTCTCTTCCTATATTGATGACATGAAACTAAGGAATTTGAGGGAAAAGATCCCAAGGATTATCTAGGCACAAATATATTAGATCATGCCA
>NW_021526661.1:0-278 GCF_001605985.2 Dendrobium catenatum | reverse complement strand
GGAGAGCAGGCAAGTGTTGATACCTTTGACATGAAGGGATTTAAAAATTTGAAAATAAAGATTGATTTCAAGCTCATATTAAACATATAAAATAATGCTCAACTTATTCCGTGGAGAAAATGTGATGATCTAAGCAATCTAAAGCTAGACATTAGATTTGTTATTACAATTCCTTCTAATCAAAATTACAGGAATTACTAAACCCGTTGAACTATCAGTACGACCTGTCTTTGATTTCTTGTGTACCAATTGGTAGCTTCTCATGGGCATGATAACTC
>NW_021526660.1:0-252 GCF_001605985.2 Dendrobium catenatum | reverse complement strand
TATGGTCAGAGATTGTATTGACCATGCTAAGAGGTGCAACGAGTGTCAAATCCACGGTGATGTTATACATCAGCCTCCAAATCCACTGCACCCAACAATAGCATCCTGGCCATTTGAATGCTGGGGTACAGATATTATCAGACCGATAGATCCGCCGTCATCAGCGGGACATCACTTTATTCTAACAGCGACATACTACTTTTTCAAGTGGGCATAAGCGGCTCCATTCAGAGAAGTCACATCCGAGCATGT
>NW_021526659.1:0-322 GCF_001605985.2 Dendrobium catenatum | reverse complement strand
TTCCTTAATTCAAGGAAATCAAATGTACTCAAAAGGCTTGAAAGATTGCTGAATCAGAAGCCTTAAGAGTAAGTCAAATCTGAGGCTAATGGAGGGTTCATTGCTCCTCTCACATACCCCCCTCTTTGGTGGAAGTCACTTCCACCCTCTTCCTCATACTCAAGGAAGGAAGGTTGTGAGAATGAAAGCGTGATATCCAATTTGCCCTTTTTACTATTGCACAATAAAGATCTACCAAATCTAAATTGAGCAATCAATAGTAATAGACTATAGGCCCCTAGTTGAGGGTTATGACCCATCCACTCTACTAGATGAAGTTTGG
>NW_021526658.1:0-325 GCF_001605985.2 Dendrobium catenatum | reverse complement strand
TTATCTCGAGTCTATTTTCAAAGTGATGGTAAAATAGATGGTGATATTATTAGTAGAATTAAAGTTGGATGGTTGAAGTGGAAGAAAACATCTAGCCTATTTTGGGAAAGGAAAGAGCCCCTCAAGCTTAAGGGAAAATTCTATAAGATGGTGGTGAGACTTGCAATGTCTTATTGTGCAGAACATTGGCCTTTAAAAGAGAAGTATAAAATTAAGTGTTGCAAAGATGAGGATGCTCAGATTGATGAGTGGCTTCAGCCTTATAGACAGACAGACAATACATGAAAATCAACGTTTACGGGCGGCATTTTCCGGCGGAAAATGA
>NW_021526657.1:0-323 GCF_001605985.2 Dendrobium catenatum | reverse complement strand
AGGAACATATTTTGCATTACATATCCAGTTATTTCTAGAAACAAATAACTAATTAGGCACCCCAGAAGTCACTTAGAAAAATTCACAAAAATAAGTATTTCAGTCAGAGACACCATTTCAATATGCAGACAGGTAAAGGATTGGCTTGAAAGTAGGCAGATGAGAAAAAACAATGAGCTTGAAAGTGAACACATGAGAAAAAACAGTGAAAAGCACATACCCCGTAATACTCAGAGCTGGTTGGCAAAATAATTACAGAGTTTATAAGTATGTCTACTCCAGGAGTAGGTCCTTCCAAATAAAAGATGGCACGACTTGGCAAG
>NW_021526656.1:0-1195 GCF_001605985.2 Dendrobium catenatum | reverse complement strand
TTGAGTTTTCATATCATGTCAAATATTAACACCCCTAGGTGCAAGAATGTGCTCATATGTTTATTTCTCAAATAAAACTATAGCACAATTTAAGTTTTTCTAATTTTGCTTTTAAAAACCATTCCCAACCACAACTTAAAAAATGCTCTTCAAAATAATTTTCTTAAGACAAAAATTTGAATAGCAATAAAGATGATGGTCTTCCAAATAAATTTTTTTTTTCGTGCTTTTTCTTATTACGAAAGCAATAAAAAACTTTTCTATATAAAATCTTAGCCTTCATTTGTGACAGCTTTTGAATATTATTTTTTCATTGATTTCATTTCATTTTTGTGCTAAAAAGGTGATTTTGAAAGAAGTAAGAAAGTCGTCCAAAGCAAAGCCTCATGTTTCGTTTGGAACGGCTTTCTTACTGTTTTTTAAAACATCTTTTTAGTAAAAAAATTATAAAAAAAATTGTACTATAATGCTCCTTTAGAAAGCATTAAAAAAATCGTTCCAAACAACCTTAGTCTAGTAATTAAATAATCTAACATTTACATAGTAATATATTTGGTTGAAATTTAGTTATTATTGTTGCAGGCTAGATTATACGTTGCGTTAGAGTTAGAAAATTTTCATCTCATCATTGTACGGATATCCATCACACAAATAGAAGAAAATGCAACACCAAAATGTTTACATTGAAACCCAGGAAAAGGAAAAAATAATAGGGTCACGCCCAGTTGAAAGGATTCCACTAGTGTTTGCTTAGGTTACAAGTGGTTGAATTGTCCTGGAAACTGAAGACGGTCAGATTACAATGATCTCAGATTGAAGTTCAGTTACAAACAGAGATCAGAAATCCGGCGATGTTGAGTGGTCGAGCGAAAATCCGGCATTAGGTGACGATCGGGCAGAATTTCAGCTTCAGTCGGTTATAACTCCGGCGCCAGTTGACATTTGGGCAGAATTTCAGTGTCAGTTGGCAGTTGGGTAGAAGTCTGGAGGTCGTCAAGGATGAGTCTCTTCCTTCTCTTCTTCCTTCCCTTCTCTTCTTGCTTAATTTTGGCGTTGGTTTATTGCCAGGTGAAAGTGGCAGTGGTCGAGGAGGAGTCTCTTCCTTCTCTTCTCTTCTTGCTTGGGATCCACTCTCAAGAGAAATGAGGGGTCTATTACAGTTTTCTGAGAGTGACATGACCAGTAACTAGAAGAA
>NW_021526655.1:0-480 GCF_001605985.2 Dendrobium catenatum | reverse complement strand
CACCGGCAATGGACTCTTACCGACTCCCAACCGTAAGATACTTTTATCTCACATTTTTCACACACCATTTTTACAGTTCAATTTACTTTCTATCTCTCAACTTACTCAAGAAAACAACATTTCAATTACCTTTAATCCAACTGGTTTTTTGATTAAGGATATGAAGACAAACCAGGTAATGCTTTAAGGCCCCTGTGAAAACGGGTTATATCCAATAAGGCGTCGGACTCCATCTACTACAGGAGTTGGACTCACGGATGTCTCCAAGAATTCACTCAAATGGCACCATAGATTAGGTCATCCCAATGAGAGGGTGATGAAAAACATTTCTCAGTGTAATCCGCTACTAAAAATTAACACTGAAAATATTGCTTGCTTACCGTGTAAACAATCCAAATGTCATAAAATAGTTTTTGAAAATTCTAATAACCGTAGCAATGCGTCGTTATCGCTTATTCACTCTGATGTTTGGGGACCTGC
>NW_021526654.1:0-387 GCF_001605985.2 Dendrobium catenatum | reverse complement strand
GGGAAGATCTACCTGCTGCCATCCCCGTAGAGAAGGCGTTTGACAGAGTAACTAATCCCTCTAATTCCTCAATGGGCCTGGCGGTAACTAGTACATCTGCCGGATCACGCTTTTATTTTCTCTCCATTTAAGGAGCTGCGACGCTTGATAGGGGAATCGAATGTGGGTTGGGGGTTCCCAATCACTGTCGCCCACCAACCCACCTAAGTCCGGTGGGGTGTCACCCTAATATCTGTAGAGCTTCAAATATACTTTAAATGTTATCTATTGCCCTTCATAAAAAAATATAAATAAAAAAGAAGAGGAAGAAGATGAAGATGAGTCAAATCTAATTAATTATAAACTATTTATTTTAATATTTATCATTATAAAAAATCCATTTAATTA
>NW_021526653.1:0-294 GCF_001605985.2 Dendrobium catenatum | reverse complement strand
TTTCTTTTTTCTAATAATTTGAAAATTAGTGGATCTCTCAACCATTCATAAATCCATACTATTAATACTTTGAATTATTTTAATTTAAAATACATATCTATATATATAGGCTTAAGTATATATATATACTTATATTTTAAAACTATTTTAAAATTATATATATGTATATATATATATATATATATCTTTAAGCCTTTAGAGAACATATACTTATTTTTTAAAACTATTTTAAGATTATATATATGTATATATATATTTTTAAATCTTTAAACCTTGAGAGATCCCTTGAAGCTT
>NW_021526652.1:0-254 GCF_001605985.2 Dendrobium catenatum | reverse complement strand
ATTTATTTTATAGAATTGGCTATTTCTTTCCAACCCGAACCAATTCAGCAGTTTACCGTTTGAACCGCTGCTTTTATTGGTTTAATCAAGTTGGATGTGAATTCGATTTTGTAAGCTGGATTGGATCGGCCACTTGACCAATTCACGGTTGAACCGGTTGGTCCGATCCGATTTTCAAAACAAAAATTTTGTATTTTTAAAAGAAAAGGAAAAGTCAAAGCTCAACTAAATTAAAAAAAATGCAAGAAAAACAA
>NW_021526651.1:0-1433 GCF_001605985.2 Dendrobium catenatum | reverse complement strand
ATGACAAAGCAAAATACAAGAAAGGAAAGATAAAGACGCAAAAATCTTTTTGGGCCGACTCTGCCTCAGAATCGTCAGAAGAAGAAGCAGAGGAGGAGGTAATAAATTTGTCTTATGGCTAATCATAACCTTGATCAATCGGATCAAGATGAGATATGTCAACTTTCGTATGAAGAGATATTACTTATTTCTGAAAATATCCATGACTCGTATAGGAAGTTGAAAAAGATGCATGCTAAGCTTGATGTTGAACTTAATTCTTTACAATCTGAGCATGTTAACTTGTTTAAAGAAAATTCTGATTTAAATAGAGATCATATGCTACTTTTTGATGCGTATGATGCATTAAATAAGAAGCATATTGAACTAACTGAAGTGCATGAAACCTTAAAAATCACTCATGTTGATCTAGAAGAAGCTTTTGATAGACTAGACAAACTTGCATTAGAAGTAGATCATAATGAGCACTTGCTATTAATAGAATTTGATGGATTGACAGCTTAAAATAAAACCTTCAATGAAAGAATAAAAGAACTAGAAAATTAAATTGCATCACTCACATTAGGCCATCCTAGCAAACCCCCAACACAACATACATCACATAACTTTAGGAAGAGGCACTATCACCCACATAGATTAGTGAACCCATTTCTTGGTGTTAGGTTTTTCTATTGTGGCATGTTAGGTCACATAGCCCGCACATGCATAATTCACCATAGGACACACTTAGTATGTAGATCTAAACTGCATCCATCACAGTATAGCATGCATACATCTCATTCATGCAAGCATTAGGAGGAACCCAAACTCACTTGGGTTCCCAAATCTAATCTTTGAATGAAATTGTGTGGGTGCTCTCACAAAAGATCTAGTGAGAGCATGTGGTACCTAGATAGTGGCTGCTCGCGACACATGACTGGAGATATGAAGAAGTTAATCCTACTGGAGACCAAAATTGGAGGCAAAGTAACTTTGGGAGACAACACTACCAAGAAGGTGATAGGCTCAGGTATTGTTGGTAATGCTAAAAATTTTTAAATTGAAAATGTCTTACTAGTTGATGGTTTGAAGCATAACTTACTCAGAATTAGTCAACTGTGTGACAAAGGTTTTGATATTAAATTTCTATATGATAAATACCAGATTAGTTTAAATGATAAACTAGTTTTAGAAGGAAAATGAATGAGCAATGTTTACATGTTAGACCATGATTGCATTGATAGTTCAAATTCATTTTGTTTGAAAATAATAGTTGATGACTAGTGGCTATGGCATAGGAGACTATGTCATGCTAGTATGAAAATTCTTGGAAACATCACTCAAAAAAACCTTGTTAGAGGCGTACCTAAGTTAGATTTCACAAAGGATCATTTATGTGATGCTTGCCAACTAGGAAAATAGGTCAAATCATCTTTTCATTCAATTAGAGATGT
>NW_021526650.1:0-467 GCF_001605985.2 Dendrobium catenatum | reverse complement strand
ATCACCTATTATTCCTTTCTTTTTCCCCAAAAAAAAAAAATCATATCGGTCAAACAAATGCATTATTATCCAGATAATACTATCATCTGCACATAAACACCATTCCATAAAGTGAAATCTCAATATCATACAAACAACAACACACCAGTATTAGCCAAAAGCCCAAATACCGGTACAACAACAAACTACACCTTTGGGACAATTCATCAAACGGTTCATCGACACCAACAATAACATCCTCAAACCAGTAATTCCAAAACCAAACCCTACATCAATCAGACAAATGGGTATTGCTCGTACCGGACTCCGCAGTCCCCGAGCGCAGCCCGACCTCCGATCGCCATAGGGCAACTTATGTTCACAACCCCAACGCCCAATCGAAGGCAATAGCTACAGTCGCTGGCAGTGAGGTTGCCGGAGCACGAGGAGTGGCCGTAGGCGAAAGCGTTTGGGTAAGGGGAGATGTT
>NW_021526649.1:0-221 GCF_001605985.2 Dendrobium catenatum | reverse complement strand
TTAGTTCTTCAAATAAAAATCTTTGTGATGATTTTTCAAAAACAATGAGTAGTGAATTTGAAATGAGTTTAATGGGAGAATTAAATTACTTTCTAGGTTTTAGCATTAAGCAACTTGAGGAAGGTACATTTCTTAGCCAATCTAAATATGTTAAAGACATCCTCAAAAAATATGAAATAGATATTGCTAAACCTGTTAGTACACCAATGAGTTCTTCAGTT
>NW_021526648.1:0-264 GCF_001605985.2 Dendrobium catenatum | reverse complement strand
GTATTGGGTTAGTATACTAGTTTATTTTATATATAATATTTAATTTGAACTATTTAATTCTTATATTTAATTGTTTGCAGCATTACAAGGTAAAGGATGTAAAATCATTGTTGTTCCTCGAGCACATAGACTACAATTCTGTTCAGTCAAGCAGTATTATAATTAATCCAATTATTCATGGAAATCACTGGACCCTTCTAGCAGGTTACATAAAGCAGAAAAGGTGGGAATTTTACGACTCTATACCCAGCCCTATGCATAGAA
>NW_021526647.1:0-784 GCF_001605985.2 Dendrobium catenatum | reverse complement strand
CTGATTACCGCGTGGTAGGGGGTGCAAAGGAGTCAAGCCTATTTGCGAGCCAACTCAAACACGAATTGATAACAGGCTCGACAAATCAAGTTTATTGAGCTTGTGAGTGAAGCTCGAACACGATTTGGAGCTCGACGGCTTATCTAGCTCGAGCTCGAACATGCCACTGCTCGACTCGGCAGCTTGTCGAGCAACTCGACGGCGGAGCTCGCGAGTGTCAAATCCAAAACGCAAGTGGGAAATCCAAAACGCGAGCGAGAAATCCAAAACACAAGCAGGAAAACGATGGCGAACGCGACTACGAGCTCGGGACGACGACGGACGAGCACTTGATGGTTACGCTCGGGACAACGACAGTCGACGGTTACGCTCGGGACAACGAGCTCGGGATGATGGATCTCAATGGCCGAGCTCGGGAAGACGACGGACGAGCTTAGGACGATGGTTCTCGACAGCGGACGTGACTACGAGCTCGACAGCGGAGCTCAATAGTAGAGCTTGACGAGCCGCTCGACATGCAGATAAGGCAAACTCGAGCTCGGATTTTGAGCTCATCATTTGATAATCGAGCTCGACTCAAACACCTTCTGGCTCGAGCTTGACTTGAATTGACTCATTTGCACCCCTACCATGTGGTGGGCGGACCAAAGTCCTTATAGAAAGAATGAGCCCGCACATATTTTAAAAAATGAATCAATGGCTTCAGCGAACAAGTCCGAGGGAGAGCAACAAAGGAGACAAAGATAAGGTATGAGATGTTTTGAGAGTAAGGATTTTGAACGGG
>NW_021526646.1:0-219 GCF_001605985.2 Dendrobium catenatum | reverse complement strand
TCCGTCACAGCTCAAATCCATGTTCTCTTCATCAAAACCCTGATTAAAATCATGGCGTTTCAGAAACAGAGAAAGAAGAAACCAAAGCTAAAGAAGAGGGAAAAGGACTTTTTTTTTTTTGTAATTAATCACCTGAACCGAGCTGGGCTTTTCTACAGGGAGAGTTCTGGCAGATTGCGTTAAGGAGATGGAGAAGATGAGGGCAATGAGGAGGAAGAA
>NW_021526645.1:0-240 GCF_001605985.2 Dendrobium catenatum | reverse complement strand
TGCGCCTGTAGTGATTGATAGACTGCTCAACAAAAAAAAAAAGCATGACATAGATGCATCAAAGTAAAAAAACAACCAAACCTTTTTAAAGCAGAGGTCAATTTATGTAGAAGTCCCAACAAAACATCAACAAAAAATTATGTAGGATCATTGAAATGATTATTAGAAGCATCAAGAGATAACTTGTCAATCAGAGAATGCCATGAATTTCCACAATGGATCGGATATGATCTGAAAATA
>NW_021526644.1:0-220 GCF_001605985.2 Dendrobium catenatum | reverse complement strand
AAGATACTTATTTGGACGTGGTTGTTTTCAATGGGATGATAGAAAGTGAAGTGAGAATATCGTGTTCCAATTTGGTATCTTTTCTAAGGAGGTTTCAGATCCTGAAACAGCAGGAAAGCTGGACTGAGCGCTAAGTGGTAAATTTAGGCTTCGTTTGGGATGGCTTTCTTACTACTTTTTAAAGCAGCTTTTTAATATAAAAATTTTAATTTTTATTAAT
>NW_021526643.1:0-1721 GCF_001605985.2 Dendrobium catenatum | reverse complement strand
AGATTAGGTGTCATAGATATAACTGCATAAAACAAAACAAAAAACAAAAAAAACAAAAATCAAAACAAAAATAAAAATAAAAAAACAAAAAAAAATTTAAATAGGGCTGCTCCTGATCATCACACACTCACCACACAAAAACTCTGAACTTGACTGTTTATCGTACTGTACGATACACATATCATGTCGTACGATACATCTCAATCTATATAACGTCCACCGACAAGCAGATTTCCGCTCTGTTGATCGTACGGTACGACATACATCGTACTGTACGATATGCATCCGACATTATTACCTATCGTATTGTACGATATCTACTCTTCGTACGATACGATACACGTCAGCAACGGATTGGGACGAATTAAATCCGGTTGGTACGACATTACTGATTATCGTACTGTACGATACTTACCTTTCGTACGGTACGATACACATCAGCACAACAAATAAATATGAGTGAAATATGTTTGGTACGATATTTATTATGGCTCGTACTGTACGATACACCTGTTCGTATAGTACGAAACTTTTGGTCAAAAGTCATACTGAGGGCCTCGGGACGATCGAAATTCGTCTAATCATACTATACGATATGTATCGTACTGTACGATTTGACTGTCTTTTCCCGAAACGATCGGTCAGGATATTGATTGACTATCGTACTGTACGATCTGAAATCGTACTGTACAATTGTCAAAATTTTCTATAAAAACCCTTTGCTAGGCCGTTCCTTTCACTCAAATCCTTCCTCACTCACTCCTTCACCTAGTTTCGTGCCCTCTTGACAATGTCTAAACGAGGTCGGTTGACTGCTGGAAGCTCATCCTCGTCGAGTCGTCCACCTACTCATTTTTTTAATACTGAAAATGAGGAAGCCTACCACAGGTATAAAGCCAGTAAAATTTATCCTTCCAAAATGCTTAATCAGGCTGCTCTTAATTTCGAGGTAATGGGCCTCTTCGCTTCCACCACCTTCCAATTCCTCCTCACCCTGGCATTTCCCTACAATTCTGTACTTCTCTTTGAATTTCTCGCTAATCTCACCTACACTATCGACAACACCACCTTTCACTCTTTTGTTTGTGGCCGAAACATTGAGATCACTAGAGCCGACATTACCAAATATATTGGGTTGTCCACTGAAGGACCTATGGTTCGCTCATTTCTTACTACGAATTCGATTGGAATGATGTTAATAGAGTCCTTAGGAATGCTACTTTCCATCAACACCAACCTCTCGTTCAATCCCTAACTCAAAATGCCCGAATAATTCAACATGTCCTTCGAACCTCAATAATACCCAAAGGTGGTGACCGTATCAATCTGACCCCGACCTTATCCGTCGCTACCTATCTTATTATGTCCAACATAAAATTCAATGAGGTTGATTTAATTAGTAACTACATTTGCCACATGACTTTTATTCGCCTACCTACCACTCGACGGAAACAAAATTTAGCTCTTGGTCACCTAATAGGATATATCCTCCAACATAAATATCAATTGACCTACCCTGGTGAACCCGTCATTCTTCCTATCTTTTATACGGATTCCTCCTTCCATATTCTCTTTCATCAGGGACACGAGCCTGAAGAACCAGTCTTTGACGAAGAAGAAGGAGAAGATGCCCAAGCAACAGCTCCAGCTCGACCACGACGATATGCCGCACCCCGAGCACCTACACCAGCACACCCTAACGATGATTTGGTCGCATGCTT
>NW_021526642.1:0-226 GCF_001605985.2 Dendrobium catenatum | reverse complement strand
CTCATCTCAAACTCTCTGCTCATTATTTTAGAAAAATTCTATTCATTTTTTTGATATCACTCCTAGAAAATCTAACAAAATTTCATTCTTATTTTAATCGAGTGTTTTCGTAGGGGATTCTATCTCCCTATGATGTAATTAACTATGAGGGCTTGCGGTCGGGCTTTATATTTCGTAGGGGATTCTATCTCCCAACTTAATCTACGTGTTGGGCTTTATATTTTAG
>NW_021526641.1:0-467 GCF_001605985.2 Dendrobium catenatum | reverse complement strand
TCAGATTGAATGGAGTTAGCTGAGCCCCACTTTTTCAATTTGATGGCAACTTTGAAATTTCTCAATTTATTGGAAAAATCCATCAGAGGATTTCCAACAGTAGGCTGCAGAAAGGTTTCAAGTTGTATGGACGGAATATTTGATCATCTTGTTTATAAATTTACGAAATAATTAGTCGCTGGCATTAAGAATCTTCGAGTTCGAGTTGTATGGACGGAATATTTGATTTACTGTTCCACGTAAGATAAAAAATTACATATGGCTGATATATCATCAAAAAATTATCTTGATCGGGCACGAATCTAAAAAAAATTCAAATTGAAAACTTCAAAAATTTAATTCGGGATCATCTGAACTCCGATTTCAACAAACTTATAGACGAATGGAGCGTCTTGGAAATACAAACCCAACGACACCAAATTCAAATCAATCCGAGCCCAAATGGGTATGAATCGAAGACCCGAAGC
>NW_021526640.1:0-297 GCF_001605985.2 Dendrobium catenatum | reverse complement strand
AAAACTTAGAACAGAAAGCAACAACCCATTGCATAACGTTTAAGCAGCTCACAATCCTCCATAACCCACCATAACCAATAAAGCCAAGGATAACATAGATCTTACAATAATTCATAACCAGCATTAACCAGACAACATAGACGTTCAACAGAAAGACAGACATGAAAAAAACCCAGTCCTGAAGTAAAGCAAACACGAAAAATAAAACAAAGATCTTCATATTATAACCCAACCAGCAAAACCTCAAAACTTGCTCCAAGAAAACCAACAGACCAACCAACACAGCAGGCCAACCGA
>NW_021526639.1:0-246 GCF_001605985.2 Dendrobium catenatum | reverse complement strand
ACTTAGGCTTAACAACCTAATTACTAGACTCAACATTGAGTTGTATCTCCAGTTATATGTTTCGAACATCCGCTGTTCAGGTATCAAATGCTCTCACGAGGGATCGTATGAGAGCATTTCTACAAAATTATCAAATATTAGGATTAGGAACCCAAATAAATTTGGGTTCACCTCTTAACAATGAAAATCTTGATGCATGATTCATTTGTCGTAATTTATGCATCTTAGGTCTCAATACTAGATGTG
>NW_021526638.1:0-266 GCF_001605985.2 Dendrobium catenatum | reverse complement strand
GGTCAGATTCATTTAGTCTTTTGATCTTTCTTATCAATTCGATACTGCGTTTGCTCGCACCTTGTATTATTCCAACTTAGAGGATTGGGCAGGGGAATTGGACAAAAACTCATCTCTTGGAAGCAAAGTTTCATAGCTCGTTCAGAAGCGGAGTATCGCGCTATGGCTCATAAAAGAACAAGATCAGAACGATTTGAGTATGAGTAGTTGAGATGCTTTTTCTATGAAATGGGTATAAGTCCTCGTCCTCACCCACGCCTATGTTT
>NW_021526637.1:0-243 GCF_001605985.2 Dendrobium catenatum | reverse complement strand
AGCTGGCTGTCGACTACCTAAGTCCTAACGCAACCCTTCATTTTTCTCATCCAGGACTTAGGACTTGACAACGATAGTGTTAAATAAATGAAGAATAAGGATTGATAAAGTTATTTTCAAGTAATTGAATAGGGCTAATGAGTATAATGATTCTATCTGGTCTTTGCCACTTTTGAACTTGAAATAAAATTAACGGCAAATCACCAGAATTCTGGTATTCTTGCATTATTTTAAAACCATTGT
>NW_021526636.1:0-403 GCF_001605985.2 Dendrobium catenatum | reverse complement strand
CTTGAGTGATCCTGAAGTGTAAGACAATCAGCTCTAATATGTCCAGGCATTCTGCATTCAAAATAAACAACATCAGAAGTACCTTTAATATTTTTGTTACCCTTACCTTTTCTCCAATTCTGATCATGCTTGTGACTCTTCTTTAGAAAGTTTTGGAATTCCCTAGTGATGAAGGAAACTTCATCACTTTTAGACCCGGAAGAATTTGAATTTATTTCATTGGCCTTTAGTGTTATATTTTTCTCCTTCTTTTTCTCACGTGCATAAAGATTTTTTTGGTTCACCCCTTGCTCGTAAGGAATGAGTGAGCCAAGTAAGTTATCAATCGAATAAGTATTCAAATCATTAGACTAAAAAATTATAGTGATTTTAGCATCAAAAGAGGAAGGCAAACTTCTTAAAA
>NW_021526635.1:0-240 GCF_001605985.2 Dendrobium catenatum | reverse complement strand
CGAGTTCCAAGAACAAGTTCAAGTGCTGGTTCAAAGTCTTCTGAAGTCTTTTCATGTTCAAATGATTTGATTTTGGTCTTTAGAAATCATTTGAATTTGTTCAAATTCAAATCTTTGTTCTCTGCTCGTCGTACAAGTCCTCTGCTCATTTGGTTCAAGTTCCGTACATTTCTGTTCAAGTACATGTCTTCTACATTGTTGCCAAAGAAGATTTTCAAATTGTTCAAGTCTTTGTAGATT
>NW_021526634.1:0-381 GCF_001605985.2 Dendrobium catenatum | reverse complement strand
TTTAATTAGAGTCATTATCCTTTGAGTTTGATTGATTTGGAATTTTTTACAATTAGTTATGAATTTTAGAAATTAAGGATTTATTTAATTATTTCAATTAACGATCCTTTTAATTATGTGAACCCAAATGACTCCTAAACTTCTTGAAAACAACTCCAAAGATTAGAAATGATCTAAGGAGAGATCAGCAAGTATTTAAGAAATTTTTGGAATTTTTAGTAGTTTTTAATTAATTAAAATTAATTAAACATTAATTTTGATTAAAATTAAATTAAGTTGGATTTTAATGTCAAATTAAAGGGGTTTAAATTTTCACTGATTAAGAGTGGAATCATGGTTGATTAGAGGTATTTTATGAAATTTTTAGGGATCAAGAGGGAT
>NW_021526633.1:0-397 GCF_001605985.2 Dendrobium catenatum | reverse complement strand
ATTAGGTTAAGTGTTGCAGTGATGAGGATGCTTAGGTGGATGAGTGACTTTGCACTTAGAAATAGAATGCAAAATGAGCATATACGTGAAAAAGTTGGGGTGGCTCCAGTGGAAAATAAGATTACAGAGAGTCGCGTTAGATGGTTTGGTCACATAAAGCGTCGACCATCTAATGACTATATTAGGAGAGTAGATGTATTAGATCCGGCTTATGTTAAGAATGATAGACCTAAAAGGCTTGGTTAGAAAGTATTAACAATGAGACATTTTTATTAGATTTAAATGAGAATTTGACTCATAATTGACGAGGACATCAGCAGGAGATTCCGGAATGTCTATCATCAGAATTAGTGCAGAGCGACGGCCTCGATCAGAAGTCTTTATTTTTTATTTATAT
>NW_021526632.1:0-1354 GCF_001605985.2 Dendrobium catenatum | reverse complement strand
AATGAAATTCATAAAAATTAATCACATTTAAAAAAAATTAATTTTTAAACAAGTACGAAATGCATTGATATTAGGTATTGTCAATTTTTTGATATCATCTAGGATATTATCTTGAATGATGCAACTTAATTATGCCTAAATTAATATGATAATTAATGAAAGTAATTAAGATTTGATTTCTCAATCATATCATCCTGGACGATCACAGGATCAGTCGAGATTATCAATTCAAAAACCTTAGTTGTCCCTACACGACCAAACATCGGCCAACTGCTTTTTATGGCGATGCTCTAGACTATTTTAATGAATTTGAACTCATCATCCGGGAAAATCGTGAGATAGGCCTAGATGATAAAGCTATTTTTCATCGTCCAGACATCCATTTAGTGTGATTATCTTGATGATATAATGATTTGTACTAATCATAGAGGACGATATTATATCGTCTGTATGATATGAACAAAAACCTTCTGATTGTCCCAAATTGACCTAGCTGATTGAGCTTAATTTGCACTGATCATACAGGATGATAAAGTTGGTTTATTGTAATTAATAACTATTCTGAAGCTCTTCTATTTAATACCTCTTATTCCTTTCAAGAGAAAATCTTTTCTTGATGTCTTGACCTAAGAGCGCTTAAAGGAGAGGGAGAGTGGATCTAGTGATGGGGAGTTTATGAAGGGTTTCACAAAGGTTCCTCTAAGTAAGGATCCAAGTTGTCTTCTTTGATCATCATCCCTAGTCCTTGGAGGTACGAAGAAGGTCTACTTCAGTAATCGATAAATGTTCTCTGCCTTCTTCAAGAGGAAGCAAAAAGATTTGGGTTCTCTGCCTGCTTTAGGAGGAAGCAAAGGGAGTTAGGTTCTCTGCCTCACCTGGGTTAATGGAAAGGACATTTGTAAGAGCTTCTCCGCCTTGTTGTGGGGACAAAATGAGAGTCACTGAGTTTAGTGCAATACTTAGAGGGCACCTCTGGGGAGTGGACGTAGGTCGAGTTGACCAAACCACTATAAATCTCTATGTTCTTTGCTACTGCTCTTTTTGCATTTAATTTCTATATCTTGATTTTCTTTGTGGTGAACTTTGGTTAAGTTTTGTTTTTGATTGAAAGATTTTTAAAATACCAATTCATCCCCCCTCTTGGTTAGCCTTGGGCTAGTTCATAATGGCTTAACATCCCTAATAAACTTTAATGGTTACCTAAATGCCCTTTCAAGTAATGATAACGTTCTTGTAGTGCACAAAGGCAGCCAATAACTGGGAATAACTATCTTAACTTTTCTTGGGAAAAACATTGCAACACTACCAACCAATAAAGTGTTGCAAACTATTTTCATGACTTATGTTTTGATGA
>NW_021526631.1:0-221 GCF_001605985.2 Dendrobium catenatum | reverse complement strand
CTTCATTTGAAATAATTAAATGTTCAAATTTAAACTTTGTAGGTTGTAGGATTTATTGAAAGAGTACATAAGGAACTTGTCAATTTATAGGAAATTCTTTAGTTTCTTAGTCTAGTAGAAAATATAATTTTGTAGCCTTATCTACTGTAGAAGTTGAATACATTACCTTAAGAAGTTGTGTGGTACTAGTTCTTTAGTTGAAAAAATAGTTAATTGATTTA
>NW_021526630.1:0-219 GCF_001605985.2 Dendrobium catenatum | reverse complement strand
ACAAGAATATGGTTCTCTGCTGACACTCGAGGAGTGTGAACAACCGAAGGTTCTCTGCCTACACTTGGAGAGTATTAAAAGCGAAATGTTTTCTGCCTACATTTGGAGAGTGTGAACGGCCAAAGTTTCTCTGCCTATACTTGGAGAGTGTGAATAGTGGAAGGTTCTCTGCCTACACTTGTAGTGTGAATAGCCCAAGGTTTTCTACCTACACTTAGA
>NW_021526629.1:0-322 GCF_001605985.2 Dendrobium catenatum | reverse complement strand
ATGCTTAAGCAAATGCAATTAAGGGTTTAAAGGTTTTAAATTAGTTGCTAATATGATGCATGCTAATCGACTCGATTAAAATATTGAATTTGAATGAATGATATGAAATGAAAACTTCCTGCGGTCCCGGGGCTTACTTCTTAAATCATTAGAGTTTCTACATGAGCTTAAAGTTTTTAATTTGATTTAAGTAGAAAAAATTTTATTAAGTCCTTAAGAGCCTACGATCGAATTCCAGGCTAAATCAAATACGGCATGCAAGTAAGAAGACTAGAAAAGCATACAATTCTAATGCGCAATCAATTAAATAAATCAACTAAAT
>NW_021526628.1:0-252 GCF_001605985.2 Dendrobium catenatum | reverse complement strand
CACTTGAGAGACTTAGAATTTTTGTTTTTTCTCATATTGGCCAGGACAATTTTTTACATCGGCCTGAACGATCAGGCTTAAAATAGAAAGTCTAAATAAGGATTCTTAATTAAGGAACTTTCAAGTGGTATCAGAGCGGGATTCAAAAATTTAAGTTTGAAAACTTTTTGAAATTGATCCATGGCTAACCTTGGGAATCATAACACTACGAAAGAGTATTCTATTACCCGACCTCCCCTGTTCGATAACCTA
>NW_021526627.1:0-264 GCF_001605985.2 Dendrobium catenatum | reverse complement strand
CCGAAAGCGATGATGTTGCTTTAATCACAAGAAAATTCAAGAGCTTTCTAATGATACAATTTGCTTTGAATGTAGGATGCCTGGGCATGTTAAAGCTTATTGTCCTATGCTTAAGGTACACCCAAGTGAGGAGAAGGATGAGGTGAAACCAAACTTCAAAAAGGACAAGAGTAAGAAGCGATTCTAAAAGGCATTCTGGGCAAATTTTGCATTAGATTCCTCTAAAATTGAACCTGAGGAGGAGACAACAAACTTGTGCTTAAT
>NW_021526626.1:0-236 GCF_001605985.2 Dendrobium catenatum | reverse complement strand
AGCCTCCTCTTCTTCTATATGATTAAACATATGATGCTTAGACTGAGCTTTTTGCATGGTTAGAACTGAAGATCCAGACACAAATTAAATAGTCCATACAACATTAGTGGGAGTCGACCTCCCACTATGACTAGTTGCAATAGGAATACCAGGTGGATCATACAAGTTTTGAGGACTAATATGCATCGCTCTATTGCTACTTCAAGCCACCACCACCACCATGATCATATTGGGGT
>NW_021526625.1:0-304 GCF_001605985.2 Dendrobium catenatum | reverse complement strand
ACGAAATAGGTTCGTCCCGGGATGAAATATTTCGTCCCGGGATGAAATATTTCGTCCGGTACGAACTGTTATATCAAATGTCGGTTCCGAAAACTGCAGAACATTGCCAGAAACTGCCATAGTCGGTTCCCTTCGTCCTGGGAAGAAAATATTTCATCCTGGATGATCAGAACTTAGAAAAAAATATTTTTTTTTTTCAGTTCCTATTCATTCCATTGTTTTTACGAGGAGATAACTGACCTGATCGTCCCGTACAAACTATGTTGGTCCCGTACGATCAGTACAAAATATTTAAGATCTCCTT
>NW_021526624.1:0-254 GCF_001605985.2 Dendrobium catenatum | reverse complement strand
GGATACGGTGTACATGAAACAGCCGCCAGGATTTTCAGATGCTATTCATCCAAATTATGTATACAAACTTAAAAAGGCTCTCAATGGATTGAAATAATCCCCTCGTCAATGGTTCGAAACACTATCATGAGCTTTACATACACTTGGTTTTAAAACAAGCAATTCTGATTCGTCGCTTATGATCTACAATCAAAATAATGCTCAAATATACTCATGTTGGCTCGTCACTCAATATGCTTTATTCTTTAGCAAAC
>NW_021526623.1:0-331 GCF_001605985.2 Dendrobium catenatum | reverse complement strand
CTATCGGCAGTCTAACCACTGGAACTATATTTGCTAGCTACTGAGGTGTCTGTCTTCTCTGCCAACTATAAAGCCTCATCGCAGTCTGTCTTCGTAGCTGAAAAGTAGCCTGAGAAATCTGTCGGAGTAACCTCTCCCGACTGACAGGCCCTCTACCACGAGCTAGGCGAACGATGTATCGAATCCTCTGAGTTAGGGTTCGAACACCAGCTTCCTTGGGGACCCTAGCCCGGGGCAAAGTAGTGGTATCAGGAGGAGCCGCCGCAATGTGGGCAACGTCCTCCTCATCCCTAATGCGTGTCAGTGGAGAGAAGCGTCCTTCCTGGATCGC
>NW_021526622.1:0-231 GCF_001605985.2 Dendrobium catenatum | reverse complement strand
ATGAAAATATAGATGTTTGTTCCGCTGTGATTGATGACTTATAGTAGCTCTGTTGTTCTGTGTTTGTGTGTTATTTTGAGTTAATTATTTGGAAGATTCAGTTCAGAACCAAACTCCAAAGCCAGATCCTGGATAAGAAAGTTTTGTCGTGATCCGGCTCGGGCAGGATCCGTCCCCGGCGGGTCGGGTCGTGACAGGTTCTCTGCCTACACTTGGAGTGTGTGAAAGGAC
>NW_021526621.1:0-349 GCF_001605985.2 Dendrobium catenatum | reverse complement strand
CACAAGATCGTGTTTAATAAAAGCATTTCTTCTACTGCTGAACCATTCGACTTAATTCACACTGATCTTTGGGGTCCTGCAACGCTAAATTCTATTGATGGTTATCGTTATTACATCATTTTTATTGACGATTATACCCGCTTCTCTTGGCTATACTTTCTGCACTCGAAACACGAAGCTCTCCCCATCTTTCAATCCTTCTGCAAAATGGTGCGAACCCAATATCAGAAAACTCCTAAGATCCTTAGATCCGACGGTGGAGGCGAATACACTAGTCATATGTTCAGATCATTCCTTCAAGAAAATGGCATTCTTCAACAACTATCTTGCCCCCACACTCCGGAGCAAA
>NW_021526620.1:0-329 GCF_001605985.2 Dendrobium catenatum | reverse complement strand
TGTGACAACAAATCAGCAATCAGCATAGCCCACAATCAAGTCCAGCACGACAGAACCAAACACATAGAAGTGGACAGACATTTTATTAAAGAAAAACTAGACAGTGGTCTAGTAAGTGTTGACCGTGTATCATCAAAGGATCAACTTGCAGATATCCTTATTAAAGGATTGGACAGTTTTGCCTTTCTCCGAAAGATTGATAAGCTGGGAATGACGAATCCATATTTCCAGCTTGAGGGGCAGTGTTAAATCTCAACCTCACGATCCAAAAGAAATCAACGACTGTGAACAGTAATCCGTGGGAAGACTACCTGGATAGCATTAATTCC
>NW_021526619.1:0-249 GCF_001605985.2 Dendrobium catenatum | reverse complement strand
CCTTTGGGTTTGCTGCCTTAGTCTCGAGAGAACTTGAAGGCTTTGATTCCTTGGGGATGAAGTATCTAGCATCTTCATAAATTTTTACCTCATGAACTGCAAAGGGCTGAATATCTCCAGAGATTCTGAACTCCTCTCCATCTCTAATATACTTCATACACTGATGTAGTGTTGATGGGACAATGCCATAATCGTGCAACCACGGGCGACCCAAAAGCGCCTTAAATGAGGTGTCCGCATCAATCACAT
>NW_021526618.1:0-312 GCF_001605985.2 Dendrobium catenatum | reverse complement strand
AAATAACCCATGAGTTCTTCTAAGTTTTAAAAGATTTTTAAAAGAGAGGATAGCTGGCTCTTAGTAGTTTATGCCTCTTTGTTACTTTGATTTTCTCTTTGAGCATCTTTTTATTTTTTATACACTTTTGGGTTTACTCTTTTTATTCCAATTTGGCGTCTTTGCCACTTCCACCTTTTTTTCTTTTTTTTTGCAAGCTAAATTCTCTTTTATAATCTCCTGAAATAGATTCTTAGTCGTGAGTATATCCTCCACATATTAGAGAATAGGAGCTTTCTCTCTCTAACATAGGGAAGAACTAGTCACAAAACA
>NW_021526617.1:0-1483 GCF_001605985.2 Dendrobium catenatum | reverse complement strand
CTTAGCAGTTGAGGGGTTAGCGGAAGAGGAGAGGTGGGTTGATCAAGAGGTAGTGAAGCTGAGGAGCATCATGTGATAAAGTTGAGAGGTCTGAAATTATTGTGTGCGGAATCCGAATGCATTCGGATTTCATTCAGTGCATGCCACTTCATCAGATGCGCTGACACTTCATCAGATAACTCCGGGGCCCAGTGCATCCGATGACGTAGCGCATCCGGATTCATCTATGAATGCATTCGGATTCCGCACACAATAATTTCTCGTGAAGTTGAGGCATTTAAGTCAAGAATTGCATGAGGGTTGGGCATAATGGTGGCATTGGATACAATATAGCCGAATTTCGAGGATGTGAGTGAAAATGATATAGATTTTTGACAAAAATATATTATTATTTTTTAATTTTTTTATAAAGATTTAATTAGATAAATACAAAAAGAAACAACTGGTATGCTTGTTGACTTGCACGATTTTTTTTTTATAACTCAAACACCTTGAATTATATGTCATCATTTTGCTGGAGGTAAATTTTGCATTTAGATTTCGTGTAATTGGTAGGTCAATATGAGCCTCTTCCCTAGATAATTTTGATCTTCCAGTTGTGTTAGTGCACTCTGTTTTGCGAATGGGCAACATTTGAGTGATTTTGATTGTGTTTGAGGCGTTTCAAACTTGATTTGTGCGATATCGTGTATGTTGTCCATCATTTTCCCTGTTCCCTGATCAAATTTAGCGTGCATAGTCCTTGATAAATTCATTGCTTCAAATGCATTTGATGGGGACATCAGATCATCATGGAGAGTTTATCAGAGACGCGGCCGTCGATCTACGGCCACGATCGAGTCTTTATATTTTTGAGTCGATGTATTTTATTTTCATGCATTTTATTATTTGCTTATGTGTATTTTAGTATTTCCCGTCGTACCCCTTTTTATGGGAGTTGTCATGTGTAAGCCTAAGGGCAATGGTGTCATTTTATTTGGAGTCCTTTGTATGAGGCTATTTAAGGCCCCTTTGTTTTATTTTCAAGGTTAATGAATGATTACTTATGAAAATTCCTTCTTGCATGAGAGTTGTGTGTTTGAGAATTCTAACGGAGAGAGCTTCCTAGGAGAGGAAGAGTTTGGCGTATCACCCACCAACCTTGGAGACGGCCGGGTTCGTGGTTTTCTTCTTTATCTTTGTCATTATCCCCTCGTCGAACTTTCCCATCCTCCACCACCACAAACCACCGGCCACCTCATCTGATTCCCCTCCCCTTCCAAACTCCACGGCCAAGTATCCCCTTGCCGCCGGCCAAGACCATAGCCGCCGGCCAAGGCCATAACCGCCAGCCCACTCATCCCCTTGCCTCTTTTATTTTGTTTCCTAATTGGGTTTGGATTAATTGGGATTTATTTGAAATTCAAATTCTCTCAAATTTGAATTCAAATTATTGCCTAAATTAGTTCCTCTATTTTAGGAAGTATTTGATTTAGATCTAATT
>NW_021526616.1:0-234 GCF_001605985.2 Dendrobium catenatum | reverse complement strand
GAAAAAAACTGAAAAGATGTGCAATAACCACCAAAAAATTAAAAGATACACAAAGTGTATCAAAAATCAAAAGATATGTAAAGTACGCCAATCAATTGACAAGAGGCATAAAATGATTCCACAAAAAGCAAGCTTCTTGCTCTTTCAAACTATTAATTTTTAGAAGAATTCATGTGTCAATTGATATTTTCAAAGGATTGATTTTGAATTTCATGATTGTGACAAATAACTTTG
>NW_021526615.1:0-231 GCF_001605985.2 Dendrobium catenatum | reverse complement strand
CTTATGAGCAAGGAGTAAGTCAAAGAAAGATTAATGCTGGTGAACCACGAAAGGAGAAGAATATTGCACTGAAAGTGGAAGAGTCAGAGAGTGAACACTCACAACCTGAGGATAAAGACGATATTATATTGATGACTAGACAATTCAGAAGCTTTTTAAAGAGGAAGCAGAAGAGACGCCGGCAATGGAATAGACGTAAGTTTAACAGAAATGACAAGGTTTCTAATGAAG
>NW_021526614.1:0-201 GCF_001605985.2 Dendrobium catenatum | reverse complement strand
CTGATTGGATAGCCAACATTGTCCCAGTGAAAAAGAAGAATGGACAAATTCGTATATGTATCGATTTTCGTGATCTTAACAAAGCATGTCCAAAAGACGACTTCCCACTTCCAATATCAGAACTGTTAGTTGACAATACATCCAATTATGATATATTCTCATTTATGGACGGGTCGTCGGGATATAATCAAATCAAAATGG
>NW_021526613.1:0-276 GCF_001605985.2 Dendrobium catenatum | reverse complement strand
GGAACTTGTCAATTCATTGGACAGTCTTTGGTCTCTTAGTCTAGTAGGAACCAAAACTCTGTTGCACTTTCCACTGCTGAAGCTGAGTACATTGCTCTTGGAAGTTGTGTAGCCCAAGTCCTTTTGTTGAAATAATAGGTATTGGATTTAGGATTACCTGTAGGAACCATCTCAATCTTTTGTGACAATACTAGTTCCATATGCATCTCTAAGAATCATATCCAACATTCAAGGACTAAGCACATTGACATTAGGCATAACATTAGAGATCATGTG
>NW_021526612.1:0-278 GCF_001605985.2 Dendrobium catenatum | reverse complement strand
ATTTGTTTGCTAGGACAACCAACTCTAGTTTTAGGTTTGGCCGGTGTTTATTTCTTTACTGCTGCGTGACGGGCTTTTTCTCGAGTTTCATTGCATGCTGGTTGCAAAATGTTGGTGTGTTTATTTATTTATTTTTATTGCACTCTGTGTTGTGATTTAATTAACGATCAGATTACCCATAGTTTAGGAGCGAGCTAGATTGTTAATACAATTTTCTGCAGGTGGCCACACTCATGCAGGACAGATGAAAAGGGGGCTAATTAATTAATAATAAATAA
>NW_021526611.1:0-300 GCF_001605985.2 Dendrobium catenatum | reverse complement strand
CCATCCCGATTGATGTTAAGTGAAAAGCTCCATACCTACTCCACTATTTTCTCAATTCCAGACTACACATTGGGAAAGTAACATTGTTGCCCAAAACTTTGATCACCACCGAGTTCCTTAGAACATGTTTGTTCTTCTCTTCCTTCTCCGAATTTAGTAAGACAGCTACCCCATCATCCGATAGTTCAGTAGTTTCACTGTTCCAATCAATCTTAATATGTCTCGGCTTCGTCCAAGCATTACCCACCTCATTCCAATTATCTGATTGCTTTTCAACATTCAACCCCAGATTCTCACCTT
>NW_021526610.1:0-245 GCF_001605985.2 Dendrobium catenatum | reverse complement strand
ACATGTAGAGATTCTCATATAATCTTCCGAATTTAAAACACAGAACAAATAATTCATTCATTTAGCATTTAATTCAGCATAAATTTGTTCTACTCTACTCCATTCAGAAAAAGGGGTATCAGTTTTGATTCCATCTATAATACATGACGGTACAGAATAACCATTTTGAATCATATGCCACATTCAATAATCTATTGATTGCAAGAAAGTAGACATTCGAATTTTCCAAAAATTAAAAGAAATAT
>NW_021526609.1:0-314 GCF_001605985.2 Dendrobium catenatum | reverse complement strand
AGGTATTAATTAATTTAGAAAATTCAGTAAAAGTAAAAATCTACAAAATTAAATTTCTTACTTGTTCCTTCTCTTCCCTATCTTCTTCTTCTACCACTTTCTCCTTCTAGCCTTTCATCCTGCCCTCCCTACACCTTAAACTGCAACCTTTGATCTCCAAACTAAGTGGCAACAACAAAAATAACACTACTTGAAAATCATCCATTACTGATAAAAAGGATACTTTTCTGGTGCAATTTCAGTGTTCCGATAGTTTTTTGGTGAATTTTTTTCATCTTTATAGCCGTATAGGAAACACAATGTGTCAGAACTTT
>NW_021526608.1:0-352 GCF_001605985.2 Dendrobium catenatum | reverse complement strand
TATTCTATGCGGACTCCGGACGGCGGCTGGAGACCAATCAGAATGCGCCATATCATTTGTTTGCTCGGTATCGGGTGATGTGATGATTTTTTATTGGCCTTTGGACCGTCCGGTATCCGCATAGAATAATTTCTCTAAAAAAATATGGCTTCAATGTCCTGAAAAGCATGCTACCGTACATCTTAATATGTCTGTCTTTATTATTGTCATTTTTTGCAGGGGGATACTGATGAAGGGGAAGACATTTTCTTGTACACAATCTTGAGTGATTCAAATATGCATATAGCTTAATTTTAAAAATATTAATTTATTATACATTATATATTTATTTATTCATATTTTGATAATTAAA
>NW_021526607.1:0-315 GCF_001605985.2 Dendrobium catenatum | reverse complement strand
AAATTATGTTAGAATTGGGTTTTCCTTTCAAATTTGTCAACTTGGTGATGGAGCGTATTTCAGATCCAAGATTTTCCATTTTGATTAATGGATCATATTCCGATTGGATTGAAGGGAGGAGTGGATTCAAACAAGGGTGTCCACTCTCTCCATTCCTTTTTATTTTATGTTCACAACTTCTTTCCAATAGCTTTAATGAAGATGGTTCGGATGTGGGTGTGAAAATATCTTCTAGAGCTCAAAAAATTTCACATCTCATTTTTGCAGATGACATCCTAATTTTTACTGAAGCCAAGATTAATATTGTGAAGAAGG
>NW_021526606.1:0-303 GCF_001605985.2 Dendrobium catenatum | reverse complement strand
TAAATTTGGATTTAGTAAATTTGAAATGTGTTAAATCCTGAAAACTGTTTGGTATGCCAAATGTCAAATCCTGTTAAATCTTGAGAAATTGTTTGGTAACATATTTCATGATTATGGCGGTTAGGGATTTAAATTTAAAGGATATATTTATGAAATCAAGAACATTGCATAAAACATAATAAAATCAATTTTAATTCATATAAAATGTCTGAAAATTCAATAAAAAAATAAATTAAAAACTAACATTGACCAAAGTGATCATTGAAGTATTAAATAACCTAATTATATTAATATTTAATTACT
>NW_021526605.1:0-272 GCF_001605985.2 Dendrobium catenatum | reverse complement strand
CACTCGAGAGGAGGAAGCGGGGGCGGGATGTTCGGGTTAACTGAGACGAGTGCAGGCTCTCGGGTCGCAATATGAGCGGTGGTTTGAATCATCGACAGTGGTGGTAATAGAAGAAGATGGAGGTTCGGGAACACGGATATGGTATTGAAGCGGAGGAGGATCGCGCCATCTGAGCGGAAGCTCGAGTGGAGGGTAGTCGTCAACAACGGTGGGAGAATGGGACTGATGGCGTTTGCGAGGAGCGGACGAGGAGAGCGAAGAAGAAGAATACC
>NW_021526604.1:0-1333 GCF_001605985.2 Dendrobium catenatum | reverse complement strand
TAGGCAAAAATCTAAGAAGAAGTAATTTGTCTCTTTTTGTGTTTTTGGTTTCTGGTTGGTTGGTTGGGTCCTATCCGTGGCTGTTATGTTTAAAGGTCTTCTATTTGTTGACTTCTTGGCTGATTTGAAGGCAATCCTTATTGGTTGGTGGGTGTCATGGATGTCGTGTGGACTCTTCTTATTTCTTTTCTTTTCCTACTCTTATGGTTTTTTTGCAAGTAGTAGACAATAGATTAATTGCATGGCAACCGGTGGCTTCTTGGGACCTCTGTTGTTTGTCGGTTATTGTGAATATTTTATTGTTTTTTTTGTATGATTTTTGTAATTAGGTTGATTCCAAGGCTCTTAGGTTATGATTCAAATATTGTATTTTAGCGAGCTTTGGTGTCTTTAAGGACTTGTAATTTTGCTTATATTAACGTGTAGAACTCTTCCGTGGGGTTAAAAAAAAATCTAATATAGGGCTATCAGCCAAATAAGACTTGAACAAAGCATAATCTTATTTCAAGACCTTTTAGCAACCTTTAAAAATCATAGAAATTTCTGGAAAAAATCAAAAAAATCTAGATTATATACAAATATGTTAATTTAAATATTTAACGTGCTTCCCATCCTATAGGGTTCCGTATGTTCATCACACCAAAGTTCTAAACCTACTTGAGAAAAAGCAATTGGGTTTTGAATAATTATTAGGCTTGGTTGATCCCTGCTTATTTAAACCCTAAATACACTTATTTTAAAATCTTCCCAAAGCCTCATTACCCTTTCTAGCTATAACACTCTTTGGAATATTGGCAAACATACTAAAGTCATCATCCAATGTGTTAACCCTAGGCCACACCAATCACCCATTCTCACACATTTGATAATGAAAAAGCATCCAATAATATAATTAAATAGCATGTTAACCAATCAAAATAAGATTTGGTCATAATTTTAAATATTTAGTACGGACTCAACTCGATGCCCAAAATTAAATGACTAGAAAGACAACTTAAAGACGAGTTAATAATTCTAAGCCTACATTAACACACTAATCACCATGTACAACCAATGAACAATAATTCATGTTGCACCCAAGCCAATGATCTTCTCACTTCCATCTAACTTGCATTTAGCTGACTCGTAACATGAAGATGTAGCAACGTGATAACTAAGTGAAATTTGATGAAACAATAGAAGAAAATCATTAAAAACATGACAGTAACATCATGATGATAGTATCATAAACATGTCATAAAATCCAATGTGCATAGAGGTTCAAAATATAGTTGCTATTAGACCTGTCAATATTGGACCCGACCCGAAACCGACCCGGAATTTTCGGGTTTGG
>NW_021526603.1:0-449 GCF_001605985.2 Dendrobium catenatum | reverse complement strand
AAAGACTTTTCCACCTTGATGTGGGTGAAAAAAGAGAGTCACTAGTGGTATTAGTGCAATACACGGATGGTGCCTCCAGGGAGTGGATGTAGGTCATATTTGACCGAACTACTATAAATCTTGTGTCTTTTATTTTTTCCACTGCTTTTATTTTTATTGTTATTAACTTGTGGTTGAAAAACCTATTTCTACAAAATTCATTAAAGTTTATTTTGATTTAAAATATTAAAAAGAGGGACTAAGTTTTTAATTACCAATTCAACCCCCCTTTTGGTTAGCTGCTGGGACATAAGTTTAGGTTTAACAACCTAATTTATATTGAATAAGTTTCAATAAATGGTATCAAAGCTTTGTTTCAAAATCATAAGTTTAAACTACTTTTTGATTAACGTATATGGCTACATTTGGAAATCGAAATACACCTGAGGGTTACTCTATAACTAGACCTC
>NW_021526602.1:0-491 GCF_001605985.2 Dendrobium catenatum | reverse complement strand
AAATAGTTTTGCAACAATCTCCCCCTTTTTGATGATGACAAAACACTATGAAAAAAATTAGCAGTAAAAGTTTAGGATCAACAAAAACAGAACATCATAAACATCTCCCCCTTTTGACATATCAAAAAGGAGGGAACAAAAGCACAAAAGCAAATCACAAACACCCCCCCCCCCCTTTTTTTTTTTTTGCCAAGGCATGAAAATGTTATAGCATTCTATGTGATTGATTTAAAAAACTTGTGAGTTAATGTGTTAATAATCTCATCAATCCATAAAATAGTAGAATATCCGTTCATGGTTTACCCTTAGCTCTAACATTTTCTTAGAGTAGAATCGTCTTTTGAAATCAATGACCTAACTCAAATAATTAATTGGTTATGAGAAAAAGAATCCACTCATCACTTGTCTTAAGAAAAAAAAATCTTTATAAAATAATGAAGTAAAGTAAATTTGCCACGATCGCAAGATAATCGAAATCAAGCCTTTGAGAA
>NW_021526601.1:0-319 GCF_001605985.2 Dendrobium catenatum | reverse complement strand
CCGGCCATGTAGGCGGCGTCGGTGTTTCCCATTGAGAAGTGGAAGTTAATTAATGTATTAATTGATGTAATTAGTAGAATAATTAATGTGATTAAATAGGATTTGGGAGCAAAGGTGAGGAGTTTAGCAGGAAGCAGTGGGGATGAGTGTTCAGCTGATAACAAATGGAGGGGAATGGATGGGTTTATATAGGGAAGAGAAGAGGGGCGTGTGGATGAGCCGGAGGAGGCTCGGAGCTTATCTGGTTCCCCTTTTTGAGGGATATTATAAAGTGGGCTTGATTTGGCTGGGATCTTTCTTTAGGCAGAATAAACTTAAT
>NW_021526600.1:0-619 GCF_001605985.2 Dendrobium catenatum | reverse complement strand
GCTCTCTGACTTTTGCCATACACTGATCATCCCAGGACGATCCCAGATCGGCCTGGACGATCCATACAGGAAATTTTCCTGTAACTTTTGGACAGAAAACTGGAACAAAAATTGCACTGATCGTCCCGGGACGATCCAGACCGGCCCGGACGATCCTGGAGCAGATTTTGATGTTACAATCTCCCCAACTCAGAAAAATGTCGTCCTCGACATTGCCCAAATAGAACTCTGTCAAAACAAGTACGGGTACGACTTTCTCATGTCCGATTCTTTCTCCCAAGTCGCTTCCCGTGCAGTTCGGTGCTTCCAGTGCACCTTAACCATCAGAATCTCTTTACTTCTCAACTTACGAACATCGTAAGCTAGAATCAACTCAGGTTCTTCCTTATAGCTCAGATTCTCCTGAATCTCAATCTCATCAGCAGATACCTTCTTCCCAGAGTCAGATATCCACTTTCTCAAAGTAGTTACGTGGAATACATTGTGAACATCAGACATCTGATCAGATAGCAACAATCTATAAGCATATTTTCCAATCCTCTCAAGAATTTCAAGCGATCCACCAGATCGGTCTGTCTGATAGGAAGAAAATGAGCAGACTTCGTCAATCGATCTACAA
>NW_021526599.1:0-211 GCF_001605985.2 Dendrobium catenatum | reverse complement strand
CTCCTTTATTTGAAAGGGACATTGAACTGCCTATAAGAGATAAAAACGGGTATGATTTATTTTTTTCTTTTGGGAGGTTGGGTTAAAGGTGTACAATTATAACAAATAGGAGTGTGAATACAAAATAAAATTGTGTAGATTATCCTTATAATAAAGCAAATAGGAGTATGAGAGAGTCGAGCTGACTCGTGAGCCCACTCATGCTCAACTC
>NW_021526598.1:0-257 GCF_001605985.2 Dendrobium catenatum | reverse complement strand
GGTTCGAACCTTTAAACAAATACACGGTTGTGGCGACCAGTGTATTTGTTTCAATACACTCATATTAGGCTTTCAAGGCCTACAATCAAAAGAATTCACTAAACAAAAGGCACGAAGCCTACAAAACCCGATCCTCGGTCAAAAGCTTGGTCGAGTCGACAAGGTTCCGTCAAGTAGAAATGACCCCAAACACCCCGATGATGGCCGTGTTGAACGAAGATGTGGGTCTCCGAAAGGATTCCGCTCGCGTGGTTCGA
>NW_021526597.1:0-642 GCF_001605985.2 Dendrobium catenatum | reverse complement strand
GTAGGTTAGGTCTCGGGTCTCGAGCTCAACTTGAATATTCAAGCTCTAAAAAAAAAGCTTAAGATTGATTCATTTTGGAGCTGGATTTCTATTACATCAACCCAAGGCCTAATTTTATAACTAAATATGCTAAATATTTTTTATAATTTTATTTTACATACACTCTTTTTTTTTTAGAACGGGATATTCACCCGCTACAACCTCCGAAAGGGTGCATAGCGGCGTGACTAAACATCGGTTAACCTAAAAGAGGCACCCACCCCATAAACCTCCTAGCATGTACTTGATTGGACCCCACTTAAGAGGCGCTGCCGCTCGAGGGGAATCGAGCAAGGGTTGGGGAATTCCCAATCGTACTCGCCCACCAACTAGGCTAAGCAATTATGGGTATATGTTAAAAAAGTTAGAGGTAGGCTTAAAAAAGACTTGGTTAGAAAATATTAGAAATAACATCTTTTTTTTAGATTTAAATGAGAATTTGACTCTTAACAATATACAATAGAGAAAAAAGAATTCATTTTTGTTGTTTGTTGTTATTGTATACATTTCTATGTGATTATTATCTCTTAATTATTAATAAAAATTTATGAAATTAGTTTTTTTTAAACAAAATCTTACAATAGAATAGTTATGCAAATGATG
>NW_021526596.1:0-538 GCF_001605985.2 Dendrobium catenatum | reverse complement strand
GCCTCAGGTGGTGGTCCGACGGAGCTCAAGGCCTCAAGTGGTGGACCGACAGAAGTTAGGGCCTCAGGTGGTGGTTTGGCGGAGCTCAACACCTCAAGTGTTGGTCCAGTGGAACTCAAGGCCTCAAGTGGTGGTCCAGTGGAACTCAAGGCCTTGGGTGGTGGCTTGATGGAGCTCAGGGCCTCTAATGGTGGTCCGGCGGAACTCAATGCCTCATGTGATTGTCCAGCAGAACTCCATGCGGCGGTCGAGGAGGCAAGAGCGATCTCCGATCTCTCTCTCTCTTCTCCTTAGGTTTAGGGCGGAGCTCCCTTTTCAAGAGAGAGAAGAGTTCTATTTATAGATTTCATAGAGTGGCATGCCCCATAAAATAGGAGAAAGATCAAGCATAAATGGAGAGTGGTTTGAATGGACAGCCGATGTTGAATCCCTTGATCGTGACCTGTTCGTTAGACATTTGAAGGTCTTAATGATGTCGGAATTTTGCGATCTTGGGCTCGTTGGATTCGTCTCATCGAGGCGCTCGATTCGATTATAA
>NW_021526595.1:0-413 GCF_001605985.2 Dendrobium catenatum | reverse complement strand
CAATCAACTGTTGTTTCAACCAAAGTACTTGTGCCATACAACTTTCTAATACAATGTATTCAGCTTTTGCAGTACATATGGCTACTGAATTTTATTTTCTACTGGACCAAGAGACTAGATAATTTCCAATAAATTGACATGTTCAAGAAGTGCTCTTTCTATCCACCCTACAACCTACAAAGTCAGAATCTGAATAACCAATTTTTTCAAATAAAGAGCTAAATTTAGGATACTAGATTCCTAAGTTATGAGTTCCTAACATATATCCTCAAATCCTTTTCACTACTGTCAAATGTGATTCTTTTGGATCTGGTTGAAATCTAGCACATAAGCAAACACTAAATATGATATCGGGTTGGCTAGCAGTCAAGTAAAATAAAGATCCAATTATCCCTCTAAATTTCTTTTGATCA
>NW_021526594.1:0-303 GCF_001605985.2 Dendrobium catenatum | reverse complement strand
AGTAATAAGAGTGAGAAAATCATTATTATCAGTAGTAGTTGGTTGAATAGTAGTGTCATTCCTTCCTAAATTAATTTTTTTGAGAAACCCTATCAAAATGAGGATAATGAACATGATAGTTAGAATTATTATGCCCCGAAGACATGCAAAGATCACAAAATGGTGGAAAATCCTCCATAACAACTAGTTGAACATAACCTAAATTATCCAGCCCTATCCAATCAGCCTTTGGATAATTTTTAAAAGATATACAAATCAACATGAACCCTAGCAACAGAAGGCCATGAAGGAAGGACAGTGGCA
>NW_021526593.1:0-424 GCF_001605985.2 Dendrobium catenatum | reverse complement strand
GCAAAGTTGAAATCCCAATTTATTTTAGGATTCATTGATTTATTTTTTGCATATTAAAACTGAGAATTCAGAAAAGCATGCTACATGTAAGTGACGATGAAGCTATAACTCTCACTTTTTGTCAATAATATTCTCAATTTTCCTATAGTTGTCCTCTGCTCCTATGTTAATGGTAATCAGCTCCTTTGTTTCATACATAGCATTATATATGAAACTTATTACAGGCTTGCTCTCAACATCTAACATCCTCAAAACTTGCACTAGTGATCTAATTGTTATAATCGTATAAACTACACTTTACCAGAATCTATCATTTAAAATAAACTTCCTAACTTCTTTTCCCTTAGGCTTTCTTGTCCAAGCATAACTCAACCACTATGTTGAAGTGTGTTAGACCGGTCCAAGGAGGACCGGTCCAGCCGGC
>NW_021526592.1:0-259 GCF_001605985.2 Dendrobium catenatum | reverse complement strand
GTTTTCCCGTAGTGAAAGAAAAATTAACCATCAAGAAGAAGAGGATTGAGCCTCCTTGTACTAAGAATCCTGATCTTGCTCCTGATACAAAAGTAATTGATGAGGCTCATTTTAAGATAAGGGAATACTTTACCTTATATTATACCTTAGTATTATTGCTTTGTTTTTATTCCTGCATTCGGGTAGCTCCCACTACCTTATTTCCCTATTTTCTCCAAACCGTACTAAAGGCTACTTTAGTTAGTTATTTCCCGTTCCA
>NW_021526591.1:0-296 GCF_001605985.2 Dendrobium catenatum | reverse complement strand
AGAGGAAAGGATGCCCATTTGGGGAGTATTCCTTTTTTCATTTGGAAATCCAAATTTGGATCACACTTCTCTTATACCCAAATAGGAAAGAGTTGCCTTCCCCTTAAAAGGGAAGTGCCCTCTTATCCATTTGGGTAGTTCACCACAAAGAATCCAAGAAGTTTGAAGAAAAAGAGTCCAGAGGTGAACAAGATTGAAGACTTGAAGATTGAGGGTATCTCACTCCAAGTTACTTGCATCATTACTAGGCCTAGAATCTGGGTTGTTGTCAGTGGTGCCCGGCCACTTTACTTTCT
>NW_021526590.1:0-232 GCF_001605985.2 Dendrobium catenatum | reverse complement strand
AAATTTTATTCATGGATCCAAATTAAAATAGTTTTGTTTGTCGTCTCATCTCGATAGTTAGAATACTAAAAAAGCTCTGTTTGACGTCTCATTACCGAAATCAAGAGGAACTGTAAGATCAAAATTAATAATGCAAATAACATGGCTTTTAGAGCTTAGAAGACATAAATATATGTCATGGGTGGTCTTCGTTTGGGGGCGCGAGAGGAACAAAAAGGAAAATGAAAGCCGC
>NW_021526589.1:0-967 GCF_001605985.2 Dendrobium catenatum | reverse complement strand
CTAGAATCCTTTTTCACCATCTTGGTGAAGGCAGAGAACCTGAAATCTTTTTCACCTTCCTAGTGAAGGAAGAGAACTTGGAATCCTTTTTCACCCTCTTAGACAAGGTAGAGAACCTATAATCCTTTTTTACTCTCCTAAAGATGGCAGAGAACCAAGAATCATTTTTCTCCCTCCTGGAGAAGGTAGAGAACCTGGGACTAGTGCTATGGAAAGTCTTCCTGGAGCCACCAAAGGATCAAGGCAAAATTTTAAAGAAGAGAGGGAAGAACCATTCTTGGAGTAACCTTGTGAATCCCTCACAACTCTCTCTTCCATAAACAAGTCTCCCTCTCTTCTCTCCAAAAGGACTCCTTAACTCCCTCCTTATGCTCCCTTTCAAGACCTTAGAAGTAAAATTCTTCTAAAATAAGATTATGTGAAAGCTTAAATAGAGAGCCTCTCAAAAAGCCCTAAATTTTCATTTCCCAACTCTAATCATCCAGTATGATCCAATATCATCCTGTACGACTAGTTTAAAGTACTTCTATTAGTATAACATAAGGAGACAAACCCTGTATGATTAGCTTAAAGACATGAACCGATCATCCAAGACGATTAAGAACATCACCCAGTACAATTATAGCTCCCTCTCTTTGCCCCCTTTCAAGAAACTTAGCGGTAAAGCTCTTCTGAAATAAGACTATATAAAAGATTAAATAGAGAGCCTCTCAAAAGCCCTAAATTTTAATATACAAACTCTAATCATCAGGTATAATCCAAGATCATCCTGTATGATTAGTTTAAAGTACTGATATTAGTACAATACGAGGAGACTGACCTTGTATAATTAGTTTAAAGAAATGAATTGATTGTCTAGGATAATTGAGAACATCGTCCATTATGATTATAACAAAATAACCTTTTTATACATTACAAAATTTATTGCTCATTTAATTATCATTCCATGCATCACTCGGCATATAAT
>NW_021526588.1:0-304 GCF_001605985.2 Dendrobium catenatum | reverse complement strand
TATGAGTTGTCAATCCAATTCTACTAAGTTTTTGATTTAAACCAAGAGGTAACTTTATCATTTTAAGAAAATTTTGTTTTCTCACTAGATCAGGAAATGTTTTTGTGTTTTGTTTTTCGTTCCTCTTCTCCTTTTGATAATGTCAAAGGGGGAGCACGTAATGTTGAATTTGTATCTTTTTTTCTTTTCAAAAAAAAATTTAAACAATAAAAATATTTTTATCTCCCCTATTTTTTATAAGAGGTTATTCTAGTGAGGGGGAGATTAGGAGAAATTACTTTTTTTGAAAATTCAAATTAAATTG
>NW_021526587.1:0-616 GCF_001605985.2 Dendrobium catenatum | reverse complement strand
GATAGTTGCTATTTGAATGCTTTACATTTTTGCAACCTATGTAGTTTTGATGATTCTAAACATTATTGTTCAAATGTGTAATTATCTCCTAACAATTTTAGATGATTTGTATTTGCTCTTGTGTGTACTAACATTTCAGAAAAAATGAACTCCAAACTAGGAAGACTTCAAATCAAATTTAGAATGAGATGCTTTGTAAAATTCGAAGTTTACATTTCTTTGAAATTAAATTGAAAAAGAGTGATTGTAATTGAGTGAATAAAAACATACACACACACATAAGGAGATCATAAAAAAATTTATACTGATCGTACTGGACGATATACGTTCGTATGAAACGATCACACAGTTATCTCCTATTAAGCACATGGAACGAATAGGAACTTGCTTAAAAATTTTTCTAAGTCCTATTCGTCCAGGACGAAAAGGACAATCGTCTTGGACGATTAATTCTCTGTAAAATTTTTGTCCAGACGAAATTAAATTATCGTCAATAGCGATTGGTCCTCTGGAAAATTTTTGTCCAGACGAAATTAATAATCGTCTAGAACGATCTTGTCTCTCAAAAATTTTTGTCCATACGAAATTAAATTATCGTCCATGGCGATTGGTCCTC
>NW_021526586.1:0-277 GCF_001605985.2 Dendrobium catenatum | reverse complement strand
GATGCAGAAAGACTTCAGTAAGTGCAGTATCCTGAAGGCAATTTCAATATATGGAGTACATCTATTGCCTATCTATAGCAATGGCAGATATAATATATAAGATCAAAGACCACAACAAAATACATGGAGAATACGACAAGTGTAAGCTCCAACGATCCAAGGCAGAAGATTAATTAGTGCACTACGAGCGGCCTGCAAAAAACAACAAGTAGTGCACGACAGTCTACCTGTACAAAGCACCAAACAACTGATCCAGAAGCTGCTATGCCACGTCACC
>NW_021526585.1:0-262 GCF_001605985.2 Dendrobium catenatum | reverse complement strand
GGATTGAAATTGGAGAGGAATGAGTCAAGGGGAGGGGATGGCCAAGCAAAGGGGAGGGAAGTGTCTAGGTTCGATGTATGTGGGCCATGAGGATTAAATATTGATTGAAATCAAATCTGAAATTAATTTCAGATTTGATTAATTGTAGGGAGGATTCCTAATTGAAACTTATTAGGGAGTGAATTATTTGAATTCAAATAAAAAAGCTTTCATAATTGGCAGGATTATCTTAGGAAAGTAGTGAAGGATTGATTTAAATTTT
>NW_021526584.1:0-281 GCF_001605985.2 Dendrobium catenatum | reverse complement strand
CCAATCTCGATGGATAATAATATACATAACCCAAAATTCATGAGATTTCCCCCATTCGATACATCAGATCGAATGGGGTTTATTTGATTGTGGGGATCGATTTCCTACGGGCACGAGCCCCCGTAGTGCATTACATCCTAAGCCTTGACTTAGGAAAACTCTCGATTAAGGATGATATATTATTTACTTCTTGATTTGGTGCACAAAAAAGAGTTTCTAAGTTCTATTCCAAAAAGTCTCTTCCATTTATCTTTAATGATGATTAAACCTTTTTGAATGGA
>NW_021526583.1:0-325 GCF_001605985.2 Dendrobium catenatum | reverse complement strand
TATGTATGAATTTTATTTATTTTTTAATCTAAAAATTCTTAGAATTATAAAATTTTTATGAATAAATTGTCATTATTATTATGTTAATTTTATTAATTTTAATTATATTATTATTTATTACGTCATCCAGTTCGACCCCGATTCGACCGGTCGAACCGGTCGAACCATGAACCTCTCATTCTTCCGGTTCCTTGTCCAGTCCGGTTTTCACAACCTTGCCTGTTATTACTTTCGAACGAAACATTGTAACTTCGGCTCCAATAGCTAGGGAACGTCGTATAAGGAGCGCAGTCACCAACAATGAAGGAGGCGGAGAGGAGGAGGT
>NW_021526582.1:0-229 GCF_001605985.2 Dendrobium catenatum | reverse complement strand
GGGTGTGATTTTTTGTGTGATGATGATGTGTAGGATAGGGAGTGTAGAGCCACTAATTTTGCCCCAATCCAAGCTTAGGATGCACCCCTATAGTGGTTTGAAGGTGACTTAAAGCTCACCTTGGGTGGTTTAGTTAACCACCTTAGAGTACTCCATTTGAGCTCAAATTTGGTGGGTTTAGTCCTTAGGGTAAGGTGATCCTATGGTCTAAATTTCATCAAATTTAGAG
>NW_021526581.1:0-255 GCF_001605985.2 Dendrobium catenatum | reverse complement strand
CCGAAAATCCGCCGGAAAACTGACCGCCGGAAAGCCGTCGGAAAATTCCGCCGGTAATAAGTGATTTTCCTGTAGTGGATCAGGTGGAATTAGTGGATGATTAAGTTTCAAGCATTCACTAATTACACTAATAAGCACACTTATTGTTATTTCATCATCTTTTATATGTATAGGGCGCACGAGTACTTAGCTTAGGCCCTTCTAGATCATAGGAATTAGTGTGTTTTATTTTGCTACATTTTCTTGCATGTTATC
>NW_021526580.1:0-365 GCF_001605985.2 Dendrobium catenatum | reverse complement strand
AGCCATAGCAAGAAATCAGTAAGTAAAAATGAGATAAAAAGAAGCTTTGAGGTAAAGATAATGGCTGGAATGGCCTGAATTTAAAGAAACGGCCACATCGTCTAGGACGATCGCAGAATCTTCCAGGACGATCGCAGAATCGTCCAGGACGATCGCAGAATCATCCAGGACGATCGCAGAATCGTCCAGGACGATTTTGTTCAATTATTACGTACAGGCTGATTGGTCAAGAAGGCGGTCCGATCATCCGGTCCAATCAGATATTGGCCAAGATGATTAGACACAGACGATCATCCTGATGAGTCAAGCCGGAGAGATTTAAAAAAGTAGATCATCCGTGCCGATTAGGTGTATCGTCCAAGACG
>NW_021526579.1:0-3403 GCF_001605985.2 Dendrobium catenatum | reverse complement strand
CCTGCCGGTCATAAAACCGCCGTGGAATGTCGTCGCAGAGCATAGTAATTACAGTGTATTTGTAGCAGTTTTAGAACCGCTGCAAAGAAAATTGTGGCTGTTAAAACCGCCGCGATAGCTCAAAATTTGTGATACGATTACCTTATTTTTTGACAGTGATGATATCATCTTGCAAATCTTGGTCATTCATCCATGGCACTTATAACATTAATTGGAGGAACTCATATAGGGTGCTTGCCTTGAATTTATGCTATGTAGGTTTATTAGATTAACATAAACATGTTTAATACAAATTACGAAACATCGAAACATCATTGATGTTTATATGATAGGATGATTGGTCATGGCATAGTCCTAATCCAAGAGGAGATATAGGTTAAATATATTATAGTACATGCATTATGTAAGAAGACATACTTATTTAATCTAGCACCAAATAAGTTACAATGAAATGCCCTTAGTAAATGAGTTTGAGTTTAAAAAAATATGTTAAGAAATTGGTAGAGAGTAGAGTAACACATTTGAGCCAAGAAAAATAGATCATATATTTAACTAAGAGAATATATCACATGTGATATTTGTAGATGCTTATATTTTAGGGTAATACTTTTATTCTATTTAAGCGTTCATCTTTTTTAATATTTTATCTCTTTCAGACCAATATTAATTTCGTATTATTAAAGCAAGAAAAAAAGTTGATCTTATAAGCTTATGTTCCTAATTATGTATGACTTATTAATGATTTGATGATAAGAAATCTTTTATGATATCATCTACCAATTTGGTAAGTATTCTTGAAAATGTCAATTAATAACTAAATTATGAAAAAATGATAAGTTCTACAAATTTTCAAAGAACAGAGTTAAAAGTGTTTGGGAGTTACAAAACTTTATGATATATGTTACACTAAGACTAGAAAGTTATTTTAAGAAGCAGTAAGAAAGCTGTTTGTACTAGAAAGCTATTTTGAGAAGTAATAAGAAAGTCGTCCCAAACGAAGCCTAAATCTCCATCATAAAAAATTTTCATGTGTAACCAGCCACCTTTTAATTTTCCCATTATCTTTGCAAGTTTTGTCATGCTTATTTAAACACTTGCAATATTTAAAAATAAAATGATGATATGAAATATGAGTCTCTTTGTGAGATAATGAGAATATATAGCTTGATGGTTCTTCCTTTAGGTAGGCTTGTTTGCTTTCCTCAGCAATTTTAGGTGGTTCACTTAAAATTATCTTCGTGACCCTTTTATTTTATTATTTTATGAATAAATTTTGTATTTCTTATGTTTTCTCTATGGATATCATTAATTTCTCTTGCATGAGTTTGGCCTTCTATAAGGCTATGTGTGGTCGAGAACATCCCTTGCATGACCACCAACATGTCATATCAAAGATGAAGTATAGCCATTTACATGTATTTCAAGATAAGTTTTGTGATTCATTTTCTTTGCTTGAGAACTTTGATTAGTTTTCCAAATTTGTATGTTAGCATATTTTCTTTGATTTTTTTTCCAAAATATCCATCCTTCAATCCCACCTTCATCAATAAAAAATAACTTTTCTTTTTCATACTGCTTGTTAAAGCAATTTTTCAATACAATTTTTTTTAGTAGAAAGCTGCTTTAGAAAGTAATAAAAAAGTTATCTCAAATAAAACTTAAGTTAACATCTTAGTAGCTTATTACTTGAATTAACCCTTTTAGATGGTAAATTAAATTAATTTTTTTTTTTCATATATTTGGTGTAGAAGAAGTGCTCATTTTAGCTTAGTTTGCATATTTTCTTTCCTTAGGTTGCATATTTGATCTCATTAGGTATGATATTTGATTAGTGTGATCTCTCTTTGGCAACTTATTTTAAATTTACATAGGTTTCATTGAAGAAGAAACTTTTCTACCATCCATAACTGATTCTCCAAGAATACAACTATTTAAAAAGGAAGGTAGATGCATGAAATAATTATTTTAATATTTTTATTACAAACCAATAGTTGAGAGAGAGAGAGAGAGAGAGAGAGAGAGAGAGAGAGAGAGAGAGAGAGAGAGAGAGAGTATATTTAATCTTACTCCTATGTTTATAGAGGATAATTTTTTGTGACTTAAACTCATGCATCTAAATAAAAATGGATTAATGATGAAATTGATCATTACTAGAAATTTGCCATTTTCCATAACATACATAGAATCTTAATATTAAATAGTCAAATATATAAATTTGAATAAAAAATTACCACATTCTCTTATGATCATCTCTCAAACAAAACCAGATGATGGCGGACGAAGTTCT
Organism: Dendrobium catenatum; assembly: GCF_001605985.2. Classification (NCBI taxonomy): domain Eukaryota; kingdom Viridiplantae; phylum Streptophyta; class Magnoliopsida; order Asparagales; family Orchidaceae; genus Dendrobium; species Dendrobium catenatum. The sequence goes on along the minus strand of NW_021526579.1, from coordinate 1,116 downwards.
TTTTCAACACCAACTCTCTTATTCTTCTTTCTTTTATTTTTCGATGCTTATAGAGCGAGCAACTCGATTTCGTTGCAAATTAATCTAATACCATGAATACCAATCACAACAATCATAGTTCCCTTCCAATAACCTCCATTTCTCATATTTTCTTCCTTTCCATCTCCAACTTGAGTGGAGTAAACAACTTCACTGTACTGAAAATTTTATTAAAGTTCTCTTGAAAAATTTGTATTTAGGCATCGTTTGGGACGACTTTCTTATTGCTTTTTAAAATAAATTTTTAGTATAAAAATTTTAGTTTTTGTACTAGAAAATAGTTTTAAGAAGTAATAAAAAAGCTATCTCAAACTAAACTTTAAGCTAAAAGATTATAATGAAACTTCATAAGACATTAGAACTTAAAATATATTGAAAAGATTTAGCCAAGTGCATGGTACTTATCATTTATTTTACAATGGAGAAATCAGTCGCAATCCATTCCAAATCAGCCTGCATGTTTTTTTCAATAAGAGCAGCCGCCCCAACAACTCTGAAAGACAATCCTTTCTTTTGTGATTTGAAACAAAGCAGTCTGTTCTTTTGGCATCAACTGAAGTAGTAAACTTTACTCTATCTCTACTTGCTAGCTTGCTGTATTAATGGATTAGACTTACAAATTAGCAAATCTAGTCAATGGATTCTCTCAAGATTTTGTTTTTGTTTACTTTGCCTGCAAATATGCAAATAATATTATTTGAATGTGTCTACCTTAGGATTGTAAAATGTCGGCCTTCGATGACCCGTCTAGGAGAGTAGATGTATTAGATTTGGTCCATGTTAAAAAAGATGGATGTAGACCTAAAACACTTGGTTAGAAAATATTAGAAATGATATTATTTATTAAATTTAAATGAGAATTTGACTATTAACATAACGCAATGTATGAAAAAAATTTATATAGCCGACCTCACGTAGTGGGATAAATGCTTGATGATGATGATGATGTCGTTGACCTTATGGTTGTAAAAAATTTAGTGCACTTGATAAACATCTTGATATTTATTTGAATAAAATTTATTTATATTTTTTTTATTTAGATGTTTTAATAGCTCATCATATAAATATATAGTTTTG
>NW_021526578.1:0-325 GCF_001605985.2 Dendrobium catenatum | reverse complement strand
CTGATTTATGCGGAGGTAGTCAGAGGCGAGTGCGAGTGCGAGCGGAGTGGCATCTGGTCTGGAGGAAAATGATACGCTAATAAATGAGGAAGGGTCGGTTTGGCCAATTTTAGGACAATTTTTGGCAGTTTTTATGTGGTTTTGAACGCCAAAATAAAAACACTTAACATCGACGGCTTGGTCGTCGGTAAAGGCATTGCAAAAATAAAAAATTAGTGGCCTACCTGGGGGTTATTTTACCACCAGCATTTCTGGCAGTTTATTATTAAACACCACTGTTTTGATTAAAAAAATATATTTAAATATATATATAATTTTGAAAAAT
>NW_021526577.1:0-407 GCF_001605985.2 Dendrobium catenatum | reverse complement strand
TTTGATATAAACAAAAAATTAAATAATTGCAATGATAATTATTTCATAAAATAAAATACATAAAAGAAAATACTAAATGTATATAATTGCATGTAGGGACAAAATATCCTTAAAAATAAAATAGATTTACAACATTAGCTTTCATATGACAAATCCATTTATAATGAAATTAATAGCATAAATTATTTAAAAAAATATAAACGTAATTAATTTGTCATGAATAAATTGTGACAAAATATGATTTGATAAATAATGTGTTAATTGAAATCGATAATAAATCATATGAATTTAATTTCATTAGAAAGAAATGTAGAAGAAAAAAATAAAGAAAAATTCAATTAAAAATCACAAGTTCTCTACCATGCTCTAATACCACATGTAAGATTAAAGAGTTCTCTAATTCTTAC
>NW_021526576.1:0-348 GCF_001605985.2 Dendrobium catenatum | reverse complement strand
TATTTTAATAAAATGCTAACATTACAGAAAACACCTTTAATCAAAAAGTTAATTTTCAACCCCTTAATTAAATGATTAAAATATTCCAAAAATTCATAAAATTCGAAAATGATTTAAAAACTCCAGAAAATGTTAGTTTAATATTTGAAACACTCAACAAACCTTTTAAAACACAACAACTATCCTAAAGATGAAGTTTATTGGCTGGACTACTCCGGGCTGTGGGGCTAAGTGTCCTAAGGAGGCTAGTTCCTCAAGCCTGGTTGCACAACGCCACAAATGGATTCTAAGGGGTGTTAAACCTTAAAATGGATTAATCATTAATTATTTAACCTTTTAAAATCTCTA
>NW_021526575.1:0-202 GCF_001605985.2 Dendrobium catenatum | reverse complement strand
ATTGATTCAAGTAAAATGCCAATTCTTTGAATTGTAGTATTTGATAATTTAATTTGCCCTGGCCCTCCTCACATTGTTCCATAACACATTATATTACGTATATCCTTTTGATTATTATAATTTTGACTTAGCTATTCTTTCAATGCAAATTCATTACCTTATAACTTTTAAACTTTTTCAGCTAACTAAGACTGCACAATCC
>NW_021526574.1:0-205 GCF_001605985.2 Dendrobium catenatum | reverse complement strand
TTTGCATGTAACAACAACCTTGCAGGATATGTTCCACTTGGTTACAATGCATTAAGAATCTTTGGTTGATAGATGGAGGATGGATCCAAAAATGTGGTGGTTAATTCATGGAGCGTCGGCACCTCTTCTTCAAACAATAGCAATAAAACTTCTTGGTCAAGTATCATCATCTTCATGTTGTGAGAGAAATTGGAGCACATACTCA
>NW_021526573.1:0-220 GCF_001605985.2 Dendrobium catenatum | reverse complement strand
GATTTTCAAATGTGATATGCTTATAATCGAATTGAGGAGCTTGACGAGAAGAATCCAGCGAGCCCAAGATTGTTGAATTCTGACATTATTAAGACACTTAAATGCTCGATAAATGATTTGATTAAGGGAATCAATATCAGTCATCAATCTGAAATACTCCCAACCTATCATTAATCTTCTCACTATTTACTAGCAATGTCACTATCGAAAAACTATAAAT
>NW_021526572.1:0-211 GCF_001605985.2 Dendrobium catenatum | reverse complement strand
TGGTGGAGGTTGGGCCTTTCTATATTGGTTTGGTGAGATATGTTATTGGTGATTGCTTTACTTGGCTGACTGATGGTTCTTACTGCAATTGTCATCAGTGCCTGCATTACTCTCATACCTTGGATTGGCTTATTCTTGACTATATTCCGAAGATGTTGTTATCTATTGCTGGGAGTTTGATTGTTTTTCCTGAATTTAGCATTCACCTTCC
>NW_021526571.1:0-292 GCF_001605985.2 Dendrobium catenatum | reverse complement strand
AGCTATATCGAGAAATACCGAGTTGTACCGAGTTTTTCCAACTTTTGTATAACTCGGTATTGCTCAAGATAGCTAGAAATAACTCGGTATTGAGTCTTCACATGATGTTATTCATTATTATTATTTGATATTACTCGGTGTTTACTCGATACAACTCGGTATTTGACGGGAATTTGCCTCCAACCGGACGTTCCTCTACGTCCGGTCGGAGGACGTAATAATTGTTCGCTAAATACACGGGAAGCCGCTCCTCCAATGCGCCGCCAGCTGCATCTCTTCTCGAATGCCGCCG